>NW_026462615.1:0-68722 GCF_021730395.1 Mercenaria mercenaria
ACAAGGAATTATAAATTTGGTCCACAGAGTTAGTTATATTTGTTGTTGCTAGTTCCCCATTCAGTTTTTCTCAATGCTTTTTTTCAATCCAAGCAAAGCAATGTATGAAATTTGAATTCTTATTCAACATTAAAATTATTTTGATTGAAATCAATAATCTTTAAAAGCTATTAATCAAATTCCAAATTATTGGAGCAATGTCTGATTTATCAAATTCATTATCATCATTACTTAATTAATGTTTCCCTTTTGTAATTTTTAATATCGTGTATCTGTAAGAACCCTTTTGTAGAATATTATATCTTTCCAATCCTTACCATTATTATAACGAATTCTTTTATATCATTTCCATCACAATTTATGCAAGAAAAGTCATAGTGTTAATACTATCCAACGACAAACAACGTTTTATTTTTATCTAAAATTAAAGACGACCAATACTGATTGTAAAATCACTCGGAGTATTTTAATATCATCTTTAACTGTTTCAGAACTTAATACTTTTTTTTTGTTCCCTTTATATATTCAGAAAAATATTTTTATATAACATTTCCATGTTGTTCTGGTAAGAGGTGAGATTCATTTTTAATAATTGATCTACTACCCTTATACTTCATTTTTTAGGTTCTTCATTATTATTTCCGGCATCAATCGAACAACAAAGTAACTCCAAGTCATTAAACCATTCTTCCTGGATTACATGGACAATAACGTCATAACCCTGTCCCATAATTATTTTTTAAATTTCAATAGATCTTTTATTGATAGGCAATCCTGATTTTTCTTTTATTTCTTTAAATATTTTTCTAGAATGATTGATTGTTCATTTATTATTGTTATATCTTTGATTAATCAAATCAATTCAAATCCATTATCTACATTAGTGTTATTTACTTCTTTTTCCTGCAATTAATTTTGTTTTGACCATAAAGTGTTTTGAAGTTAATATTAAATTTATCCATAGTCCATTTGGCCGAACTTTTACGGATTATGATATCTTATCCTTGTCCTATGTTGGAGCCAGATCAGAATACCCAACAACCGTTCCTTGGTACTTATGAGTTCTTCTCGTTTATATTTTAAAAAAATTTTCTTTTACTTCTTCTTGCTTTATTTGGATCTTTTGATCTTGATTTGTTATTTATTGGACCATTTAGCTTTTTAATATTTTCAGTAACACCATCTATTATGCTTTTTATTTATTTTATCAGGATTAGATTCATCTGCAATAAAAAAACCAAACATTTCAGACGGTTTGTAATATCTATATTCTTCTAAAACAATATCATCCAGATTAGCACCTAAATTTACTGTAGGTATTTTCTTTTCTTTTTGTCTTGCTCCCAATTCTTTTGGTCTTGCTCCCAATTGTTCTTTAGACATGAGCCTAACAGATCCATCTGCCCTATATATTGGTGGCATAAAGTTTTTTTCTAATTTTTTAATTTCTTCTTTTGATAATTTATTATAATCTTCTTCTGCCATTGTAATATCTGCTGGTGGCGGCCACGCAATCATTCCCGCTGGTAGCGGCCCTACAGGCATTCCCATCTTTTCTCTTCCATAATCTTCTAATCTCTTAAATTCATCTTGAGGAAACCGCCCAACAGGTTCATCTCCCCAATCTATCGGTGTATAAGGAGTCGTTTTTAAAGCTTGTTGTTTTCTGGATTCTTTGTATTCCTTTAGTAATTCAGCCAATACCTTGTGTTAGATCTTCTGATATACTTTTTGGAAGTAAATCGGCTAATTGTCTCCTTAATTCCAGGTTAATGTTCTTTAATGACTTGATAAATTGTTCTTTTTGACTTTCTATTCCTTCAGTATTGGCTTATAAATTTCAGTGTTACATATCTCGATTTGTAGCTTTTTTAATTTTTTCTCTCATTATTTATTCTCTAAGAGCCCTCATCTTTTGTCCGACTATAGTTTTTTTTTTTTTTTTTTTTTTTTCTTTCTTCATTTCATTAAGTTTTGAGTGCATTTATATAATAATGTAAGTAATGTAAAATATGTATAATATGTAAAATAATGTATGATAATGTAATATTATTTTATAATGGAAATTCCAAATTATGATACAAAAAGTATTAAATCCAATAACTTTAAACAACATTATCTTTTTAATGCGGATGCATGTTTTAGAAGTTTTAATAAATGGGATCTTCTGGATCTGCGAAAAAACAAAAACACTAATGCATATACTTCGAAAACCTCTTATATATTATGATAATTTATACGTGTTTTGCCTAATAACCTAGAACAATCTAAATATCAGGATTTAATTAACCACTTAAACAAATGCAAAAAAAATTAAAGTAGATCAAATGAATTACTTGAATATTCGGCCGATTCCAACAAATTGACCCTGTGGAATCTTGAACAGAAAAAAAAAGTAGTAGTAATATTGATGATTTTGTATGTGAAGATAAAAAAGGTTCTGATTGAAATAACAAAATACTTCATTCAAGGAACTCACAAAAACTGTTGTGTTATTTCTTTTAAGTCAGTCTTACTATAAAAACACCAAAAGATATTCGGATTAACTGTTATATTATATTTTATTTGGAAGTCCAAGTAAACGAGAAAAATGATATGATTTTGTTAAGAACAAATATTAACCCTAAACTCTTTTGCCAATGCAACAAAATCAAAAATAGGATTTCTTTTATATATTACACAAACCAAGGAAGTTTAAGAAAAAACTTTACTGGTAATATATAGATGGGAGTTGATGATGGGTAAAACAAATTAATCAACCTGGCAGTATAAGTAAAGTTTAAATTGATATTGATTTAAGTGATTATGCACTAAACAACAATTCAAAAAAACTTAAAAACGAATCGGAATCATATCTTCACAGAAATAAGGACTTGATAACACAATGCACAGAGCATTGGTTATGGGAAGGGTAATAACCTATAAACTAGGAAATCCTGATAAACCCAATGATGCAGTTTCAAGACCGGTTAATGTTTAAAAAGTTCAAGGTATGGAATAGATGACTATAACATGAAGATATCAAAAGTAATAAACAGACACTAGAAACAGAAGTTAAAGAATATTGAAGGAATTAACAATGATTTTAAAAATAATTCATTTTTAATAGTTCCAATTACAAGATAAAATGGAAAAAAAGAAATGAAAGCTATGTGTTGATTTATTAAAGAAACTTGAAGTGAAATTGATTTGACAGATGAAAACATTAAAAGAAGTATTTAAAACAAATTTTGAAAAGTTATACACTCAAGTTCAGAATTAAAAGATAGTATGATTAACTGGAGAACAATAAGACAGATTATTGTAGCCGAGAAAAAGTTACAAAATATGTAGCAGTTAGAAATCAGAACAGAAAAAATTAAATAAATACTGAAATGATAAAAAAACAAGTGACTCGACACATTTTCAATTAAATTTGCTGAATATAAATCTGAACTGGAAAAAGGCAGCTTCGCAAAGAGGCGACGGACCATGGACACTACATTAAATAACTTAAAAAAGAGCTTACTGCTAAATAGAGCGTTAAAAAAAAATTCGAATAATGTGGAGTAGTACTGTTGATGACCGTCATAATCTTAGTATGCAGACTTAAAGTATATTACAAAAATATTATAGAAAGATATAACGCAGCCTTATGTTAAAAGTTGAAGAAAATAAAAATGAACTGAGACCTTGTAGTTGAAAAATCAGCTAAACAAGGGAAAGCCATTATATAATTAATGATCAGCTAGAAAATTAACAGAAACAACTCCGGATCTTGATTAGTACTGTTGACACACGTATAATTTAAAGTATGCGGAATTAAAGTACACTTACAGGTTTATTACAAAGAGATATCAACGATTTTAATGATAAAGTTAAAAAAATAATAAAGGATCTGGACTCTTGTAGTTGAAATATCCCAGCTAAATCAAGGAGAATCAATTACTGACTAATCCCAAGTAATTACACCAATGCAGAGAAGAAGAAGATACAAAAGTAAAAAATGTTTTCTTAAATAACAAGGAAACACATTTAGCTAAATCAAAGAATACTCCTTGACAATTTGTCTGCTTTGAAGTTGCTTTTTTTTTTAACCTACAAAAACGAGTTGATGATTTAGCTGAAAGTAATTCTTGAACATGAAATAATACAAGGAAATAGAAGATGAAATAGAAACAGTAAGACCGTGTAGTGTGTTTCTTTTGGAATATTATAATAGTATGACAACAACATGTAATCATTAGATAATCCTTGTTATATTCTAGTATATGAACTTGAAGTATACAATTACAACAATAAAAGTTAAAACCTCATATTTGTTTACTATGTTTGGCTTAAATTAATAAGTTTACAGAGTATAAAAGTTTTTTATAAAACAAATTGTAAATATGTAGAATATTTAATCGGAAAGATAAGGAATAAAGATGTTTTTCAAATCCGAACAAGATGGATATTACATAATTGAAATGATTATTATCGTTAGCAACTCTCGTTAAAACATTTTAATTCGTTTATTTTTGATTTGGTGGGGGGATCACAAACGGAGTGTGTATATAAAGTCCTGAGGTTAAATAATACAACTGTGGTTTTCAAGATAAAAATTATAATTGAACTGGAACGAAATGAATGATGTTTCCAATTTATCCAAGTGTTGTATACAATACCACCATTAATGGTTCTGGTATATTTATCATAGTAACCTGGCAGGTATGTTAGATTCGATCTAGCTATTAATTTTAATATTGTGTTTTTTATATATGGGAATATTCAATAATATAACGAAAAAGTAAGTAAAATAGAAAGAAAATAATAAGAAAACCTCCATTGTTCTTAAATGTTATACCGAAGATACTGATAGTGGATTATTTCAATGGAAACTGTAAATGCTAGTCTGGTTTAGTTCAAATGGTAATAATGAACGAATTAATTTTAAGTGTATTTTTAATTATCTTGTTGATGCATTAAAGTAGATAAAGGGAGAAGCTAAAATTACAACTAAAAAACAAAGAAAATATAATTCTTCAAAAGTTATGATGTATAAATTAACAGAAAAAATGAATCTATTTCTATTAATTATGCTAATAAATTTAACTTGAAATGATTTATTTATATTAATTCTTTGAACGTTAAAAATATGCCAATTAACAATTTTTGGTTTTTTTCTATTATTTAAGTAGAAACTTTATGTTTCTCCTAAAACAAATCATAAAAACAGAAAACTTATGTTTCTCTAAACCGGAGCTAAAAATTAGGAAGTGGATTGTCCCAAAGAAAAAATTACATCGTTAAGTTGTCCTAAAAATAGTGAAATATGGTTTTTCTAAAGTGTGAAAAAATTACATCGTAAAAGATGTCCTAAAAAAATAGAAACTATGTTCTTTCTAACGTGTGGGGAAAAATTGCATCGTAAAAGATGTTCCTAAAATATGAAACTATGTTCTTTTTATGTGTGAAAGAAGTTTAAATCTTTAATGCTTTATGTATAAGCCTGGGTGGTAACCCGCGTCCTCGAGGTATATATCTTTTATCGTCATAACATGTTAATGATGTTTTATTTATACTTAACTAGAAACATTATGTTTTTTTGATTGATAACTTTAAATTTATGCATTACTTTGGTTTGTGTTTTTAAACTAATTATCACATTGTAATCTTTATGAAACTATTGTCTTCTTAACAAACACTTCTTTTTAATTCCTTTACATTTTTTAATCTCCTGGTTTTTCCTCCAAGCGAATTCTCTAATAATTATGAATTCATTTTCTCTTTACTCCGTAATCCAACAACTAAACGAATGGATGCCGCAGCTTCCTCTTTAAATTTTCCTATACATTTTTTATTATTACCGAAGGTAAAATTTTGAATTACTTTTCGCAATCCACTATTATCAAATAATTCTTTTTCTTTATAAAAGTCTTATTAACGCATCTTTAGTTTTAATTTCATAAAACACAATGAGTCTGTGTCAGTAAATAATAACTTTGCTGATGAATCTCCATAATTTACTTGATTGGAAATTTTAATGGAAATATACATTACAATATTTTGATAAGTCTAGAATGCACATTCGACGTAAACAAGTTCTATTTATAATAAACTTTCTTTTATTCTATGTATCCCAAAAAGATCTCGTTAAATTTTGTTGCACTAATAAATGATGGTTTGGCAAATGTTTTTAATAAAATATTTTCGTCATGTTGTTAGTTTAATATTAACCTCTTGCGCAGAATTTTCCATAGTTTACCGAATACAGGAGTTGTTCATCAACTTAAAAAGGTTCTTTTTCAAATGTATTTTTTGCTTAGATCTTTTCTGTGTATTAAAGTCATATATTCTTTCTAACCAGGGGTCTTTCGTCAAAAGTTATAGCTCTATGTATTTTGGTTACTTTTTTTAAACCGAGTTGTGTTATACAGTTCAAGGATTTCTATAATTGAACTACATAATTCGACTTTTTCTTCAAAAGTCGGAAACCAACTTCTTTTCATTGCTTTTTCCTTTTTCAAATTTTTCTTTAATATTTTTACTGTAATTAGATAAACCATTATCTGGTATTTTAATTTTTTCTGGATGCTAAAGGTTAATCGCTGGGAACAGAATGTAATTCTTTTGGATATTCCAAAATCACATTCTATTATAAATTAGATTTCCTTTTTGTAATTAATTATTTCTTATATTGTTTTTCGGATTTGAATTTAAAGTTCCCAGAGGGTAAAGGTCGCGACATGGCCCCAACTCGTAAAGGATATGGCAGCGGGTACATTAATATGTATTAACTTTTTTTTTTGGGTTGTAATCTTTATATATTTATTATTGGCTTTGCTATTTCTATTTGAAATATAAACTTATTCCGCCTCTTTAACCCTTTTCAATAAATAAAATACATATCTATATCAGTTATTAGATCTAACTTGAATTCGGTCTTTTTAAGCATTGCATCCAGGCTGAACCAGAAGCTACTGAAAATAATGGCAGGGTCTAATTTATATAGATAAACTAACCTTCTAAAATTTTCAAATACGTTCTGCTAGAAGCATGTAGTTCAGTTTTTAGGTAGTTGTTCATGGTAATCTCCCTGTGTTTTTATTTTAAATTTTTTCCAGATATTTTTAGCATGTTCGTATTCTTTATCTGAAATTATTAGTTTCATTTATCACTGATAAAATTCTTCTTTGATCGGTAATTAGGTTCTTTGATTTTTGAAAGAATCTATGTAATCATATGGATAATCACCTTTTGTTTTTAATAAATTAAGTTTTTTTTAGGAAAATTCTTGGATAAATATTTAAAAATCTGGATGTGTTTTACTAGTTATCCAATGACTGCGATCATAAATTGGAAACTGTCAATAAAAAATAAATCTACAATCTGTAATACGCCTATGTATTTTTCATATTGTTTCGAATGTCGTTAATTTCTTTTTTGAATTTCCCCTATTGGTTGCATAATAAGTGGGAATCATAACCTCTTAAATTATGAAAAATAACAGGTATTTTAGTGTTTAATCTAAATTTAATATTGCACTCTGATGAGCACTTCCTCTGAATTTTCCAGTATATGACCAGTGATCCGGACGGGTGGTAACACCGATAGGATGTTGTCCTTGACCTTTGGTTCAGTTGGAAAACTTTGTTTTTCTTCTCTTACTGGTGTTTCATTTTTCTTTTACTCTTTTTCACAGATATGGACCAAGATGTTTGCTTTTAATTTAAGCTTCATCTTTTTTAGACATTTTCAAATTTGTTATTTTATTAAATATTTTTTTATATGATTGTTTTTGTTCTTCCCCCTTTTCTTATAAGTTTTCATTAAAATATCCTTACAATGGCTCTTCTTCTCGAGCATTTTTATCTTATAAAACTTAAAAACTGCGTTGGGTCCTCTGTTTACCCGTGTTGGTTTAGTATATTTGTCGTTATAACAACATACAAACTTTGTAACCATATCCACAATCTATATGTTTTTGATATTTTTTCGATAAATGAGATTCTTGGTTTGGTTGGGCACTTGAAATTTCTTTGTTACTGATTCAAAATCAGCATAGATAACAAAGGGTACTTCTATTTGTATGTGTTTAGTTTTTTAATTCTTACTTTTTACCTTCTGGTGGTATTTTAACACCATGAACACCATGTATGCTGATCAATTTTCTACATGTTCTTTTTATATTTTTTCTTGTGAAAATTTTTGTATAAAGCAGGATTTACAAAAATGTTTTTTATGTGATGTTTTTTTATTTAAACATTAATTTATTAAAGTCGTTTATCCTATCATAAATGATGGACCGGGGTTCCTGGTGACGTGCGCATTTATTCTTTTTCTTTATGATTAATAAAATATCACGTGTTTCTTAGTATTGATATTTTGATATGTACAATGGATAATTCCCATCGGTTCTTCATAACCAAATATATTTAAATGAAATATCATTTAAAACTTCTATTTTAGGTATTTGTGATTTATGTTACAGGAAAATTTATTTCCAGTTTATTCCAAGATCGTTTATATGGTTTTTTATAATTTGAAACTCTTTCAGAATGTTTTGTTGCAGGTAATTTGTAAGCTAAATGACACCATCTAAACATTCGTTATCATCATTCTTTATATTTATTACTCCTTTCTTTGGATTTTGTAATAATTTTGGTAATTCTAAATAACTTGAAGCAGCAGTGGGTTGTATATTTATATCTATTTATATAATGAAGCTCAACTTGACTCTATTCTCAACCACTTCCTTCTGAAATCTCATTTACCAATTCTATTTTATTATTTCTCAAAAGCTTGACGTAAAGTTTTTTTCTTTTCCGTTTGTGTTATTAATTTCTAAAAGCTTTGATTGAAAAATAAGCTGAATTTTTATATTGTATCAGTTTTATCCATTTTACAAATTTATTTTAAAACAACGTTTATTTTTATACCTTTTAAAGTTTTAAGTTCGGATTTAAGAATACCAAATGAGTCGGATTATAGTAAATTATAATTGAATTCTTTGGAATCTTGTTATATTCAATTTTAATTTCAAATTTCTTTATAATATTGTTTTGTGGATCTCTCGGTGTTCCATCTTATATATTATATTTAGAAAATAATTTCAAGCAAAAAAAAAAGGATTAAAAAATAATAATAAAATAAATAAAGTTTAAGAAGAAAAAAATATTTAATATTCATATTTTTTCCATTAGTTTTTTTTCGATATTCCACATTTTACTCTGTTTGTTGGTTAGGGTAACGTACATTTTTATTAACCCAGCATTACATACTAAATTCTTTGGATGCTTTGTAAAGTGCTTTTTATATGTTTTGTCTTCATTAGTATCACAATCGGTTACATATACTTTTTTAGGATTGTTTCGATAATATTTGGTCTGGGACAATCACATAACCTTTCGGTATTTTCTTCTTCAGTTAATTTAGACAACCACATTCCCATCAAATAAATTCCTTTCTAATAGATAAGGATCTATAACATTTTGTAATTTATCAATGGACATGATTTGTTATATTCATCGCTAACTATTTGATTAGTTTTGGATTTTTATAACATTCTTCCTTTTAAGAACTTTTTTTATATGAATTTTTTGTCTGGATTCATTAATTTCCTCCTAAAGTGCTAGATAACTTTGGTTTAATCATTCTATCCTACCTTCTATTAACCATATATATATAATATACTATAGAAAAAAATCTTTAAAAAACACATCTAAGAACATTTAAAAAATAGGTAATATTATCTATGTCTTTTGAAAATAAGATTTTAAAGTTATTTTTTTCTAAATTGTTTATCAAACTGTTTAAAATTTTAATGTCGTCTGAGGACATTCTGTTTAACCATTCTTCGTGTAATTTGTGTGTTTTCTAAAATAATATAAACCAAATCTGTTTTCTTCAGTTCTGTTTCTTTTTTGAAGTCTTTGAAACATATTTTAGGATCGGTTTTAAATATAAATATAAAAGCATCAATTGAGTTTTTTTCTTGTTTTTAATAACATGATCAATTAAGAAAAGATGGGATACTTGCCCACTCGTGATCATTTATAACACGTTGTCATGATATTGTTTTTTTAAAAACGTTGTTGTTAGTTAAATTAAACATCGTTCAAGAAAAGAAACTCCATCAATTTTTTTAGCAGAATTTTACATTTTTATGTGACTGTTTTTAATGTTGCTAATTGATAAGGAAATGAATATTTTAGAGGTTCTTGAGCAGCAAGTTCAATAAGACATATGAATTCCCGCTGGGTGCATGACATTTGCCATTCATGATTGGTTCTGGATTTATATTAAAATTAGGATTTATTTCTTTAATAATACCTAAAAACGTTACTTTTCTGATGCAAATATTACCCTTCAACTGATAGAATTTTTTCTCATTTATATAAAATACTTATAAAAAAAATCTTTATTTAAAGTTAAAGTTTATTTAATCCTTCTTCTTTTTTACTTTTTATCCGTTTAAGTTTAATTCTTTATATATCTTTTCAAAGGAGTATGAATATTTTTTTTTCTTTCTGATTTCTAAAGTATTGTAAAAATATCTTGTATAACTTTTTTCTCTTCTTCTTTTTCTAGGGATCCATTAGGGTTTATGAACAGCCAAAGGCCGCAATCCCGTGCTTTTGTTATTAAGTTGTTTTTTTGGGGGGGGTGTAATTTTAAAAAATAGCTTTCTTGTCCGTTTAAGTTTTAGTTATTAATGAATATGGTAATTATTGTGGAACACACAACAGCTGCTACAAATTAGGGATATAGCTGGAACAAGCTGCTAATGCAGTGAACAACTAAAGATATTTGTTGTATATATAACACAGTTACTTACTCTCCCACAAAATTTTATTAACTTTTTTCTGTAAGCAGCAGCTTAGTTTAGTTAGGGTGATATAATTAATTGTTTCTATTGTTTCTATTTCCCCATTATTAGAATTAACATTTTTATTATCATTTATATAATATATTTTCAATAAAATGGAACCCTGAATTATTTTCATTTAAATCTTTTATAGTGGTATTTTCTGGGATTTGTATATTTATTCCATGAATTATAAATATTTCTCTGTCCTGTTTGGTGTTATCCTTTTTTCAAAATGTCTTTGCATGTGTGGGGACTTAGCGGACACGATCACCAATTGTTTAAATTTTGCTTTTACTCTGTGGTATCTTTAAATTATATATAAGTTAAAGTATAACTGTACCTTTATTTAAGTTTTACTGGCTTTGGTTGGTGTATTTTTATACTAGATTGTTTGTTTTGTTATATTTATCAACCTATCTGCAATTATCTAAATAAGTATAAGTATTATTTGCTGTAAAATATTTTCCACATTATTCTTTTGAAACTTCTATTTAAACTTTCGATTACTACCGGCCTTTCCTTCATTAAATGTATGATACATGTTAATCGTTTTTTTATTCAAAAATGATTCATACTTTTTATTATTAGAATATACTTTTCCTTCATTACCCATAATTTGTGAATCCTTGCAGTCTTCGGGGACTTTCGTCCTGAATTCTATCTTTTAAAATTATTTTTAATGCTTCAGTAATCGATTTCTCCGGTTTTATTCTTTAATGGAATAACCCAAGCATATTTACTGAATATATCAATAACGGTTAACAAGTACTTTACTCCTTTATTATATTTTGAAAAAGCTTGCATATCAACTAAATCGGCAGACCAAGTATCATCAATATCATTGACAATCACTCGTCGTTTTGTAAATTTTCTTTTAATTGGCTTATGTAATTTTCTGCTAATTCATCACTCCAGCGGTAGCTTGGTACAGTTATTTCGGGGGTGTACTCTACCCCCTTTTCCTGTTTTTTGACTTTCGTTTTTGCCCAAAACCAAGTTTATATTTCGTTTTAATTATAGGTTTTACAACTAAATGTTTTGCAATCTTTTCTCCAAATGTTTTTGATTTAGTGTTATTTAAGTTGGAAAGCATTTGTTTGTCACATATACCCTTTTTTACACCGCTGTCATAGCAAAAGTCGTGGGTCTTACATACTGCGTCCAGTTCGTCGACAGGAGGTCCATTATCTAAAGGATTTCCTGGTCCACAATAGTTATATCCTGGAAGTGTTAGCCCTTTTTTAGGTAATAAAGGTAACACTGCTTTATGGATGTCTAAATTACCTGCTGTCATAGTACTTTTAACAAACTTTGATTTCATTCTTCCACAAGACGAACAAGTAGCCATTATCATTTTTCTCCCGTTTTTTTGTTGTAACATAATGAGGATTTATATTATCAGTAAATCTTTTTTCTTTTAAACAATATATTTTATTTTGTAAACTCATCTATATTATATGTATTTTAATTTAAATCACACAATATCAAGATAAAACAAGTACACTCTGTGGTTACTATTGTTTATTTTTCATAAAAATGTTACAAAACAAAGTACCGTTGTATGATTTATTGTATAGAATACTAAAAGTTAACAATCAAAGAGTAAATGAACAAACAATTATAAATTATTTTAAACTATTTTAAGTGTGGAGTTTAAATATAGAATCTCTTAAATTTTCCTTCTGGATTTTATTTTTAAATATATGTTTTCTTCATTTGGTTAAACAAAAGATTTTAATAAATAATTTATTAAAATCTTTTGTTTTTTTAATTGGTCGACTTTGGATTTTTTAGAAGAGGGAGGTTAATTAAAATTGAAAAAAAGTGTCCCAGAAGCGCCATATCTTATACTACTTATGTGCTTTTGTTACTAATATCAAGGGGTGTTTACTGACCTAAGACCTATGGTTATTATGTTAAAGTTGTGTTTTTGGCATAAAGTTTATGGATACTAATGTAATAGGTATGGTAACTATCGAAGAAATTACGATTACATTTTGCATACCAAAGGTGTGTTTACTGATATACGCAATATAGTTTCTATATTATATGTGTGGTTGCAGCCCTAAGTCCTACAAAGTATATTAATTGATATACATTTTGCGGTTATTTGTATTCTTACATAAGACCATGGTTACTAATATAAAACGTGCTGTTACTGACATACGGCATACGTTTTCTTATATAACAGATACATTTACTGATCTAAGACCAATGGATACTTATATAAAAGTTATAATTACTGGCCTTAGATTTATATTAATTAATAAACCATTTGTGGTTATGACAAAAGACCTAATTTATTAATATAATGTCTGGTTAAGACGTATAGTTAATAATAGTTACTGACATAAGACTAATTCAAAAGCTGTGGTTACTGAACTAAGACGTATGTTAACTAGTTGACCTAAGACTATGTGAACTAAGATAAAATGAGTTGTTGCTGATATAAGAAATAAAATTTGTTGTTACTGATAAGCAACCTTTATTAGCTAATAGTAAATTGATCTTTTATAAGAATGGACTTCAGTCAATAATATAGAAGTTGTGACAGATAATATCTGATTACAAAAATCAAACTGATTTTTACACATCATTAAGATCATTAAGATCTGATGAAAGTTTCCTTTGTCTAAGACGGATTTTGTCGTTATTAGTGTAAACTATGGTGGCTGATTTCTGCCATCTTCGCCTTTTCGCATTGTCGCCCGCGAACAGTGCGAACAGGCAAGATTTTTGTTTTTGTCGCATTGTCGCGGGGGCCAGGGCAAAAAGGCGAGATTGAGAACAAAACATGTGAAATAGCACAACGTTTTTGAACGTTAAAATTCTTGCATTTTTGCCCTGTCACTTAGGCGCCCGGGACAAAGCAAAAAGATGACAACCCGCCAATTCCAAAATTCTTGCCTTTTGGCCTTTTCGCCTTCCTGTAGCGCATGCTCTATATAAAATATACATTCTTTCATAACTCATAACAATGGTGTGCGTATACGCTACAGGAAGGCGACAAAGCGAAAAGTCAAGATTTTTCTTTCGGAGGGTTGTTGTCTCTTCGCTTTGTCCCGGGCGACAATGCGACAAGGCGAAAAGGCGATATTTTTAAAACTTTCGCTTTGTTGTTGCATGCGCTGTATAAATTATACATTCTATTACATCTCTCAACACTACCAGTCTACTTATATGACCTTAGCACACCTTTAGTTAACGGAACAGTGCTATATATTTTCTTTATAATGACAACCTTGTGATTTCAGCACGCCGTACAGAAATATTCTCAAAATGTGTATACCATCATAAGTTATGGGATGAATAACCTTCAGTTAGAGACTCACTCTCCTGAAATATATTTAAAGCAAAATTGAAAGAATTGTTTTAGCCTCCCATTGGACCAAAGTATAATCGTATTAGAGAAAGAGAAAATGCAGTTGATCATGTTCGCTGAAGAGTTAAGTGTAGCATTCTTAACTATGATCTTTACGATAATCACTTACGAAATGACGCCTTCTGTGAATGAGAAAACAGAGAAGAAATAGCAAAACATTATTTCTTTATTTGTAAAAGAAACTCTGAGGAAAAACTTCAAATATTTCAATTATCAAGACAATTTCATCCTTTTAGCGCAAATAGATTTCTCCTTAGAAAGGAAGACCAAACAGAAGAAGAAAATTAGAAAATAGTATAATATTTTTAACAGTGCAAGCTTTTATTTAACAATTAAATCGGTTTTCAGAAGTACAATAAATTCAATAACCTTGTATATATTTCTTTTTATTTCTATTTATTGCCTTTTATATACATTTTGTTATGAATGAAATTGTCTACTTATGCTTTATTTGCTTGAACAAAGTATGGATTTATATCAAGCTTGGGTCTCTTTTGGAACGGTCGAGTTGCAAAGTCAGCCTCAAGAAACAATATATTATCTCCATACCAGAAATTTATTTTTTGATACTAGTATGCTTTTTTTCTCTTTTGTTATTGTAATATTTTGATTTGTTTGATGTTTCTTTTCTCTCAGGTAAGTTGCTAACATTAAATCTGTTTATTAGAGTATAACATTCCTTCTATGGGACGGGCTGTATGCTGATACTGAAATAACGGGTTGTAAGCCGACGTTGAAGAGGCCGACCCTTTTGATTTTTGTTATGTGTTAAAAATGTATGTGCTATTGTGTGTAACTTTGAAACAGAGCAATAAAATATGATAAAACTAAAACTTCATAACAATGGTGTGCGCATGCGCTACAGGAAGGCAACAAAGCAAAAAGGCGAGATTTTTCTTTCGGTGCATTGTCGCATTTTCGCTTTGTCCCGGGCGACAAGGTGACAAATCGTAAGAGCGGGATTTTTACACGCCGCTGACGGCGCGTTAAGATTCTCGTTATTTCGCCTTGTCGCGTTGTTTTCGTTTGTTGAGTTCAAAATCTCGTGTTTTTGCTCTGGCACTTGCGACAAAGCCAAAAGACGACAACGCGCTGAAACCAGAAATCTCGCCTCTTCGCCCTGGCGCCCACGACAAAGCAAAAAGGCGACAACACACCAAAACCAAAGATATCGCTTTTTCAACTCGTACACAAGTCAAGAGTATATACTGTGTACAGAAACATTTAGTGTCAAACTATTAGTAAATGGAAGTCCGCTGATGACCTCCGTATCTCCAGTACGGAGAACAGTCTTGAGCGTTAGAACACTGTGTAAAATTATAGTGGTTTCAAGCATGATTAGTAGATCGCGGAATGATTACAATCTAGCCTTCTTGGTTGTTTTCTCATAATCATCACTCACTGGTATGGCACTTTCCTAAAATACGGAACTTTTCTTCCAGGAACACAAAAAGCAGTAAGAGATGAGACGCCAAATTCATTTCAAAGAATATATAGCCGGCTTACATACCCGAAACGAAAGAAAGGTAACTTCAATAATAATAAACCTTAAGCTTTTCTTAATATTAGTTGCCCACAAAGCAATACTAGTAATGAGAACGTCGCTCAGAACATTTTTGATTATTACAAAGACTAAAGAAAGATAGGAAGCGAACTAGACCTTTTCTCTATGAAACATTAACTCTATTTTTATGTATGATTCTGAGTTCTTGATATAGTACCTGCAGTAAAAAATGACTGGTTTCCGATATGAGTTTTTCAGCTTCATGAGCTCTACATTATCGATGTTAGCTATTGTGGACCACTCACGTTATATCGTTCGTTAGTTCGATCTTATACTTCTCTTCATATAACATTACCTCTGACTGAAACCGTTAGGTGGATGTGGGAAAAACTTGGCATGTATCCATGTTTTTCAAACGGTATATTTTCATTGCACTCTTTCATCAAATGTCATTCACTAAAGTTCATGAAAAATTCATTGCAATGGTGTTTCATTATTTCAGTCCTTTGTATTTGTCTGGCGATAATAAGATTTATTGACATTATCCTATAACTTTGAAACATGTCGGGGTAATGAGTGCCAATATTTGGTTTAAACTTCCTTTATTGCGACTGTTGTTGTCACTGCCGTTTTTATTTTGTTTCTTTTGTCCGGGTCATCTTGTATATTTTGTATATTTTTGTGAATTATCTTTACCGATTCATACATGTAATGATGTATGGTTTCGTTTAGTTAATAATTGTTGAAGTGAGAAATGATAAAGAGAAGATAATTTCAGCAAACCATTAGTGTAACAACGGAAAAAGAAAGACACATTTATATAATAAACTTTTTTCACCATGTCTGTTAGAAATATATGCGTCACAGACATAAGTAAACATTGCCCATCGCTGTTTTTTGTATGCATTAACTACATACGGTAAACACGCACAAATATAATAGTTCTAATCTGTGTCATGCTTTACGGGGAATAAAATTGTACTGAAATTAGTATAGTCTACGTTTAATTGCAAAGATATGAATGTAAATGAGAGAGACAGTTGTAGGTTTAGGCAAGGTGTCTCCAGACAATCATTTCGGTAAAATATATTTTATTTTGAAATCTACTCATTCGTCGTCATTGGGGAAGTTTTTTGAAGTTGTCACTATTTATGGTTCAGAAATTCAAGCCATTATGATCAATCTGGCATTTATCTTCTTTTGTAGAAGATCTCCTGACGTCAGAAAATTCATTTTAGAGGAGAAATAGAGTCTGATATATACTGAGCAGGTAAATAGAACAAACCAAAATAAATCGATGGCGATCACATACTTGACCAGTTAAGTTTATTTAGCTCTTTCCCTACTGTATTGAAACAATGAATAAAATTCTAAGCAAGGCATGAATGAAGATTGTTGCAAAAGTCGGACTACGATATTTTTCAACTAATACAATTAGTAAGTTATTATAACAAGAAACTGTCACTTAGACATAAGAATATTAAGTTTTAAGGTTACATTTAAGCCGGTATGAAGGTTCTGTTGTGAAATAGCCAAATACTTCATGACGCTGAATGATCAGATTTTAAAATGAAACATATTTTGCCGAAATGATTGTCTGGAGACCCCTTGCTTAAAGTTTATCGATTTAAAACTCCCTTCCTAAATGTTGAAAAAACTTTAATTATCTCCCCCATTCACACCCTGTGATGCATATATTTCTAACAGACATGGTGAATAAAATTTAAATGTGTCATTCATTTTCTTTTGTTGCATTAATACTATTCAAAGCATGTTTACTATGTTTTGTTGAAATTATTTTCTTTTTATCAACTCTTACACTGTTTTCACTTACAGACTATCTAACAGTTATTAACTAAACGAAATATCAATGTTTTCAATGAACTTGTCAATCAATCAAGTACTTAGTAATATATTTCACAAACCTAAGATACGACAGTATTCCCAGGTAACTTTGAACGTTCAGTACAGATAATCTGTAAATGTTAACGTATAGTATAAACTATGTGGATTGGATATGATTAAAGACAATAAATCAATAGTGTATCCGAGCATATTATCCATATCATATCATAGAATCTATATCATGCATCACTTAAAACAGTTTTGTAGGTTTTTGTTTTTATCATGTATATTATACAAAATTGAACTGAATGTGATTAAAGGCTAGATATATAACTAGAGAATCATAGCACACATATGCTTATATGTAGTTTTTATTCTGGAATTATCCAAAAACATGTCAGGTTTTTAATAGTTAATGTTTACCTTGCTTGAAATGTGAAATTGAAAAGAGGAGGCAGTTTTTCCAGCGAGACAGGGGCCTCCACACAATTTAAATTGTGCTGATATTTGTAAGATCTGTTTTCAATGAACTAATAAATAATTCTTTATAGGTAATAATCTTTCCTGAATAAAAAGGAATATATTTGACTGTTCCAATAACCCTAAATATGGCTTCTTCTTTGTGCTTAAAGTTGAAAATAAATGGAGATAAATATGCAATAAAATAGCGTATCCTAGACTTCCCAGTTTTTGAAATAATTTGCAAATGTAATTTTGTTGTTGCCAAATATTAAAGTCAGTAATATTTAGCAGATATATCTAATAAAGTACTGGTAACCAATGGCACAAGGGCAGCCATATGTGAATGAGGAATCCAAGGTCAAACATAAATTATAGCAATCAATAGATTCGACGTATGTTAACTAATTACAAAACATACAAAAACATTACATATTATGCAATGATTTGTTAATACTTGTATAATAGTTGTATGGACCTAGAATGTTGTTGTGTTGGCCGAAGGTTACCCATCATAGATTTGGTTTATATAAAGTTTTCTGTCCATTCGTCCTGCAGCCATTTCAAAAGTTTTGTGTCTATTGCTGGTCTATTACTCTAATATATAAACATTTTCACGGTGCAGAGGTATTAAGGGGGTATGTTACCTTGTTACCAGGGTAAATTCAAATAAGCGGGGCTCGTGTTTCTATGGTTACGCATTTTCTCTCATTTTTAAACAACCATGTATGAAAACGGGTTTTTCGAGGGCTTCAGTACCATTCTGTTAATGACCAACATGAAATATTTGGGTAACATTATTAGCAAAATACCACGCACTTCACCTGGTACCCTAGTTTTCTTAAAGTTAAAAGTAACCATGGCAACAGAGATGTTTAAAATAGCTTATATCTTGCTTTTTATCGTAATTTCTAAAGAAAATTAAATAAGATATTTTTTCTAGTAAATTTAGCTTAAAACATTTTATTTCTAACTTAAGGAATATTCTCGTGTTATTTGCATTTGTTTAAAAATAATTACAGCAGTATCCACGTCTGACATTTTTATGAAAAAAAATCGTTCTGCAGGCTGCTATTATCATCATGTATATTGTTGAAATGCAAATAAAATGCCGAAGCTGTGTTCCTTTAAAAGACCAGTGTCATCGTTTTTTTAATTTTACATTTAGATATATAGGTCACGGGATTTGTTTCAAATGTAAGATCAATTTAATTCAAGAAACCACAATTTTCTACTGAATTTTGAACATTTTTAGGACTTAGTTTTAATATGTAAGTAACAAATTATCAACGGAAACTGAAAAATAGGTGTTACAAATAGACCAGCCTGATTTTGTTATTTGAAAATGACCTATTAAGTATCCTTTCACCCAGCTATACTCCCAATAACATTGGTTACCATCACCCATTTTCTTACATTCTGCAAAACATTCAATATAACTGCATAAAAGAAGCAAAATATTGATTATTATTCAGAGCGAAAGACACATAAGAAATATTTAATTTGTCGTAAACGTCGTTGTAAATCGTCACGTTAGCCTCTGGTTGCGCACATAAAATATTAAGGTAACCTACCTTCTGATGATGTGTCTTGCTTTTTGATTTCTAGCGTTTTGTTAAATGAAAGTTCCTAGTTTAATTGAACCACTCTCGAATGAGGTGTTGCACCGTATTCAGTGTTCCCTGACCGGTATCGTCATGAGAATGAGAATGAACTTCAAAAGCTTGAGGCTAAATTTACATGAAACTGAAGTACTCCAGAAATAATGCAGACGATTCAGAAAAGGTCGGTAGCTTTAAACCAACATATTGTACGATAATATCGGGGCACCTGTTAAACTGAACTCCGTAGAATAGGTCACACATGACGGAAATCTCATACACAGTGGTGTGCTCTTAAAGTTCAGTGGCCACTCCCAACACATTTTAAGATTAAACGTTTCTTACCTTTAAATTTATGTATTTAGTTTGAGTATATTTTTCAGAATGGTTAATGAGACTGATGAAATGAAGAAATATTATCAAAAATAAGATACTTATGACGTCAGTCGTCATTTCAATGGGCTCTTGTAGAAGAAACAATGGAATACACTATAGGCAGTAACCGTGTTTAATACTGCTAAATTCTCCGAAACTCACGTGGGAACTCTTTGCCTCTTACGAACCCTACCCTTCCCTCGCAAAAAACAAAGCAAAACAAAAAAAAAACATGTTGTTTTTCTCCACCTCTTGCCTTAAAAGCGTCAAACATTCATTATAAATTGGCAAAAGTACCAAATAAAATTACCATAAACAGATTAAAACATCCGTACTAACTACATTTCTAACCAATGAAATCAATATCAATACAAAACATGACGGCATCAACATGAGTCTTCCGGTTAGAATTATCTATTTTCACCAATTCATGATAAAAGAGGATGTCTTTATATAATCGCGACATAAAAAGTTATCGCAAGAACTTGGTTCGAGCTGTATCAATTTAAATATATACATTAAAAGGGAATTTAAACTATGTCCAGTATATACGAAGACGATAAATAAAAATATGCAATGTAAAAATGTCTTCGACCTTCAAAAGTGCAAAGTTTTTAACTATCGTAGCTATTTTCTCATTTCCATATGGGCTTTTAATCATAAGAAAGTGGACTGTCACAGTCTGTTTATTTTTTATACATTTTTTTCGGATCAACTGTTTGCATATCACAATAGGTGACAGAAAACCAAGTGGATCATAAACAGAGCTCAAAGTAGACAAAACATCACGTCGAGAGTAAGATAAATGTATATCCTTTACGGTAATGCAAAACTGACAGGTGTCTGATTCCACGTACGACTTAATGCCCAGAGCCCGTTTTATAGGCAAATCATCCCAAAGTAAATTAATATGTGTCAGGCCACTTGATCTATCATAAAAAATCAATGTGCTTTAGCATTTCCTCTAAACATGGGAAAGAAACAATTATGCAAATCTAAACAAATCGTTCTATAAATTTCTTTACTCCGATCTATAAGACAGATTGCGTCCGCAAAAGAAGGCACCGGCTAAAACCCATCGTCAGTGTAGAAACCACATCTAACAAAACTCGCAATATTAAAACCAAACTCAATTCAATGATCAGAAACAACACGTCTTAAAACGAAATTGGCACACCGAGAAGATGACAGCGCTCGGAGCAAGTGGACAGTCATACGATACTCCTCAACATCGTTATTTAAATTAACATCCTTCCAACATAGAAACCTAAGAAAATCCGCGTGTTCTTAATTGAACTGGCGAAACATCTGCTGCTGAAACATTTGCTGAATGTCTAAACCTACAAAGAAAAGACCTTGGTTATTAAGAGATTTGTCTTTATCCTGAGCACTGCAGTCAAATATCCTAATTTTGTCTGGCTTATATGGATATACATTATACAGGAACACAGTGGGGCACCGCCTTGGAACGCATGTACTCAATGCCTTTGCGAAAGACAGGGCAACAAGGAAAACACCCTTAAGGGCCCGACGAAATAGGCCAGATGACGGAAATCAAAATAGCTCACTCCTGGTGGGATTTAAAAACTACAAATCATAGAGTCCTCCACCCCTTGCAACAGGGAAATAAATTGTAAAAATAGGTCTGGCTAGATTTTGTGCATCGCTGACATCCAGTTCCATCATTTTTGCAACCTCGCACAGGTTCACAAGTTCTTTCACGCTGTTTCTAAAAGACAACACTGTTTGCATAGGACTTATAATTAGGCCAGGAGGACTTCGCGTGATGTAACAGTTGACTAACGCCAGTCGTTTCGTTACAGTTGGCACTATTTGAGCCGGGTATACCTACAATATCCAAACCCAAAGCTGTCTTTCGGGCATAAAGACTTTTTTCAAGTGTAGCAAATATCTCACGAGGATAAAGAGCCTTGAACAATCATAACAAATAAAAGTACCTACTTCCCCGACAGGCAGTAACTTGTCTATCATAGGCTCTTAAAACGGCCATTCCTTGACAATCTACGGCGACGAAGTGTGTGATTTTTGCAGACATGATACTCCTTTAATAATTCGCTATATTTTCAGCATGCACAGTAGATAGGAGAAGTTTACTTCTGTGCCTGGAATGCCAAGTTCTTGACTAGGATAAATGTAGTGTCAGACAATATGACATTTAGCGCATACAGCAGCTTTCCTTTGTTGGGTTTGTCTCAATCACACTACACTATCATGAAATATTTGAGACACGAGCCAGTTGATAAAGAAGTATTTGAAAGGGATCTAACATCAGCTGATATGCAAAGTCGTGGGATGAGGTTTTTTTTGAAAATGTTACAGTGTTTCCTTTGCTTTCTAGATTTAAAGATGTTTTTCACAATTATTTCTAGCGGACAGAATTTTCTATAACTTTGCATATTTATAAATTGATGTATGACAAGTTAAAATAAAAAATAAAAATAATAGGTAGCCGTGCTTCTTTTTTCAATATTCAAAGTTTATTAAGAACTCCAAATCGGTATTTTTGTTTGAAGAAACAATACATGTCATAATAAAACTACTGCAAACAAATATTTACTTAAAATTTCACTCTGATGTTACTGTTTATGCATCACAATTAATGCAACCACTATAACTATGCATATAAATGTCAACATATAGATATATTAACTCAGAAAAATTACTTTTGACAGATGTCGAAAGTACCTGAAACTGAGAAAAACACGAAGTATTTCTTAATGATATGAAAATTCTAGCGGACAGAATTTTGCCAAATTTTATATTATGTAAGCTAGAACTAAGAAAAAAATTCTAAATCAAAAAGATAATATCAACTCGTGCTTGTTTTCAAGAAAAATTAAAAAATATTCACTCCACCCACAAAAGTATTTTTTCATTACCCCACCCACCTAACATTTTTTGTTTTTTTTGTTTTTTTTTTAATTATTTTTTTTTTCTTACACAACAAATTGCACAATGTTATAATCAGTTTCATAACCAGTTTTCTAAATCAGAATAACGCAGCTTTAAGGTCGCATGCCTTTACATTTTTACATGGATGTTTTTAGGTATGCTTTACATTTTTACATCAATGTTTAGGCTTTACAGTTGGCGTTTGCAATATGACTTCTTCTCGGCGATATATGACCATTTTGTGTCGATTCGCCGTAAAACCCAACTCACTCACTCACTCACTCTAGGTCAAATACTTTTTGAGATACGTGCTACACAAGCTTTAACATGCCATTTACGTATATATTTGACCACGTCAAGGGACATAAATCTGTTTTTACTGAGTGAAACCTCAAATAAAAGTACTGGTGCACAACTTCGCATGCTGAATTTAATTCTTGTATGATTTCATGACTCTTGGCGCATATACTTTTGAGGTACATGCGACACAAATGTTTAGACCCTTTATGTACATTTTGACTGTCAAGGGCCATAACTCTGGTCTTACTACGTAAAATGCGGGATGGGGCACAAAATGTATAACAACATTTTCAGCAAGTCACATTTGAACTTGAAGGAGATAGATCTACGTTAAGATTTTCTGGAATTTTATGTGACTTGGAGTCGGCTGCATGATTACTGGACGAAATAGTTTACTTTTGCTATCCTAAATATATTCGATTCGAGCACTTCCTACGACTACTGCTCCAATAAAACACCATCACTTTTAAAGGTAAAATATGCACGACCTATATTGTCAGTACATACGATATTTTTGCGCGAGTGCGCTGTATATCCGACAATCATGCACTTTCGGCGGCGAATCCTGAACTTTACAGTGGTTATCGCTTGCTGCGCGATTGAGCTGCGCACAAAATATTGTGATGAATTCCTTTAACACACGCCTTTCTTCATGTAGAGACCTTATGGCAGATTTTGAGCAATCGTCTGAATCATGACTTCCCTTACAAAGGTTACATGAATCAAAAGTGGAAAACAAATGATTCGAGACACAATGTATTTTATCGCATTGTCAGGGAAATCATACGCCTCACCCGGGGATCGAACTCACGACCCCGCAATCAATAGATCTGCGCTCTCCTTATATATTTTAGCCGGTAAACTTCTCTAGCTCAGAGCCGGTGTGATCAACTTTCAACGACTGTAGTGATGTAACAATCTTTGTCTTGCTGAAAATGACCTTAACAAATTCTGAAAAAGTTGAAAATGAACGATTCAAGCGTGTGATAACCCACGCAGGTAGCTTTAGCAACAGTTTCTTTTTCTCTTATTCAGGCAGTTAAGGCGCAGTATTTTGGTGCCATATTTCGAGGTTTTCACGTAACGCAATAGCCGCAGTATAGGGATCACCGTAACTTTTATCCAACAACATTTTAGCGTCATTATATAATTCTCTAAATGTCAACAGGAAATAATGTCAAATACCTCTCTGACTTCGACATCTATATATTTCTGAAAACAATGTTTTTCTAAAAAAGAAACGCAACAGCCAAAATGTAGGGATCATAAAATTTTTTCTAAAACAATATTTCAGTCTCTTTTTATAATTTAATATAGAGATAAAAGACATGATTACACTTTCGGACCACTTTGTTGTCAAAATTTCAGTGTCGTCTTAGATTATGAGTAAATGGAAACCTAAATATGTCGCATCTTAGTATCTTGAGAGCTGTTGTTTGATATATTTATTTAAAACCTGGATGGTTCTGCTGATATGTTATTTTTAAGTAAGCCTATATGTTTTTCAATATCTGTATGTTTAAAATGTTCTCATTATCTGTAAAGTAAATATCGTTTAATATCCCAGTTTCATCCATATTATGATCTTGGTTTACTAGTATTTAAATTTTTGAAGAAATTATGAAAGTCGTCTAAATTTGTTTGCTCGACGTTTTTGCTTGTTGCGTTTACTTTATTCATCAACCGCCAATAATCTTTTGGCTGTTTTTATTCATATTTCTTAACTTATTCTGACTATAAGTATTTAATTCATTTATGTATTTATTCATTGTTACTTAGTATTTTTCTACAATAATCAAAGTGATATCTGTTGTTCTTCTTCTTTGCTTGGTTATATGTCTTGACCTGTTCGATCCTATGATGCAAAACCCTTAGCTTAATGTCACCGGATAACCGAAAAAGAAGAAACTGTCGCCTTCCCTTATATACCATAGACCATTGTTGGTATGATTATTCAAGGTACATTCTATAGCCAAAATATCGACATTTTTGTGTGAATTAATGCGATTTTTTCTGAAGATTTACACATTTTGATGAATGAAACGTCCATTAAAAATGATTAAGCTTTCTTTTGAAGTATATACTTTAATAAAATAAATGCAAACTTTTACCTGAAAATCCAGACAGAAGACAGAAAAAAAAATTTAGGGAGTCAAGTTTTTTCAAAATCTTCAGCTGCTACATGCAAGCAATTTTCTGTCTAAAATTGTGACCAAAACGTACCTAGATGAAACATCGACTTCCTGCTAGCAATCAATTTTTAAATAAAATTGATAAAAAGGCCTGTAAGAGTCGATCATTTCAGATAATATTCATTTTCTAGTTTTTCATGCAGACATCATCATCTCTTTTTTGTTTTGGGATAAACATGTGCATTTATGACAAAACCCCATATTATCATTACAAGGGCAATACACATAAACGCCAGTTGTGTCAATTTTATTTTTAGAAACGGTTGCGGTTACAATGTAATTGACAGAATAAAATGTAAATTTCAGCATATTTTTTCACACAAGAATGTGATTGTGCATAGAATTGTGATCAGGCCAGAGAACATGGCCTTACGGATTACATAATTTTCGTCGATTAACGTAAAAACAGCTAAAGGACATGATTCATAAACATTGAATTTATGCTTAAATCTACATGCGACTCATTATGCATATGATTATTATTCACGATAGTATCGCATACGAAAGTAACTGGAATAAAATTGGACTATTTTCTCCGAATGTTTACATGACTGTGTTGTCCAAAGGCACACCCCCCCCCCCCACCCTCATTTGTTTACATATTTTGACAGGTGGATTTTCTCTATTATGAACAAAGGCAAGTTTTTATATATATAACTAAATAAATTATTTGCAACGATTTCAAAACAAAGTTGATAATCAGTCGTCTGTATTTCAAGACCTTGAAACTATTTTCCCAATCAAAACCATTTAAACGTACATCTATCTGGGTGGGGAACATACATGTACTGTACTGTAGCATATGCATGCGTGTATCATCGTCACCAGAGACTGAGCTTATCATTAGATGCAGAATTAACGTGTTGTTTTATTGATAGTAAATACATCATAGCAAAGAAAACCGTTGTTGTTCTTTTGGCATTCAATTGACATAATTTGAAACTTAGAAAGAAGACGGCCCAAAACCCTGCATAAAACATGTATGATTGGACGTGAGCCTGAATCATCCGGTTATGAATAAAAAAGCGGTTAAGTAACGTTATGCCCTACCGTGTATTTTATTCGTTTTGTGTTTGTTTCAGATGAATGAAAACCTGCACCAACGAGTTTCTTTCACTGCCTCTCCAATCCCTAAATAGGCGCGAGTACTGGAAACCAGGAAGCAGCGTCGAGCGTGATTAATATAAACCTTGTTCTTTCAATCTTTTATTGCCAAAGCTTTTTTCACTAATAGAGACTACATGTGTCATCATTCAACTTCTTGCAATGCACAACAAACGGTTTTAAAATTACCTTCATTTTTCGTCCAGAACATCGGTTTATAATGTAATATACGCAATATAGCCCGCATATATTTGAATCTGTATCCTGTATTTGACTGAAGTTCATCCAATAACGCTTCTTTAACACTTGCTCAAAATGAACTTTGTAGTGCTCTGGTCTATTACCTAGTGAATCGAAAAATTCGTTGGGTCCTTTCTTAGCAAAATAAAAGGCCACCCAATGTTTACCTGATCCCTGGCTCGTGTAAGTATTTGAAATGACATATTGTCCCCTACGGATTTGAAGTTGATCCGCAACACATATTGTCACAGGGTACTCTTTTAACATTTCCTCGAGCTCATAGTTAGTCATTTTAAAATATATAGGTGTTCCAATCCATAGTATCTTGGGTCATGCTTTCGCAATATTTCTTACGTCGTGGGCTGTCTAAATCATGACTCATAGTTGTGTCCATTTTATCCCTATGCCGCTTCAGATCATTATGCTTTTGTGACCGTCTTATTTCCGACCTAGCAATATCAACCGCTTGGGCTACGGGTGTCACAAGTTTTACTACGGGGAGATCTTCCCCTTTTTGTTTTTGTTTCATTGCTCCCCTTTCTTGTTCCTCTTTTAATTCGGCCATTTTTCTAAGATGAGCACCGCTACCTACTATAAAACGACCCTTATGACCTGGTCTTACGTATCCATCTCTCAAGTCTTTAAAGTGTTGATACCATTTTTCAGGGTACCCATTTTCTTGTTTATAGTTGTATACTTCAATGGAACCCATTTTGGCGTGTTGAAAGGTAAAGCAAGCCAATCCTTCTTACAACGTTCATTCTTCATCATCTGGCCATAACTCAACAAAAAGGTCTTTTCTAAGTGCAATGGCTTGTCGAATAGATTCTTTTGCACTCATGTCATGCTGACTTCTTAATTTCTTAGCCGACTGTAGAATCTGCTGCTGAGTAGGATCGTTTGGTAGCTCATAAAAGTCAATTAGAAATCGGGCATAATTTTGTCTCACACTCTTTCTTAAATGTGTCATTAGCAGTGCGACGGTACACTTGTTCAAAAGAGAGTCCTTGTTCTGTATAGTTGTTAACCTTAGCTCTAAATTGTTTTTTAATAGATTGTCTAAGAGGATCCTGAAAACGCTTATCCCAAATCTCACGACGTGATCGCTCAGCTATAATCTCAACTTTTTTACGTTTACCAGGAGGTCCCTTTATCAAAGATCGTTTCTTTACAAAGCTTGTGACATTATTCCTATTTTCTCTTTCAACATCACTGTCATCATCATGATAATCATAATCCTCCTCCTCATCTTCATCCTTTTCATCACTTTTGTCAGATAAGTATCCTTCTCCATTGAAATAGTCTTTTAGTTTATATTCATCATCTGTTAGTTTTCTCTTTTTTGGATTATTTGCCTCGAAAATATTATCACGTAAACGGTGTTGTTCTAGGGTGCTCTATTTTAAGTCTATTACCAAATAACCGTGCGGTCTTAATGTTGCTCGTTCAAACCGTTTCATAACGATGTTACTAGACGAAGGATAAATTCTTCTTGCAATTGTAGCTACTTGCTGTCTGTCAATAGGATTATTAAATAGCACCAGATACTGCGTATTCAAAGCGATATCCCTACAAGCTTTACCTTGAGGGAACAAATTTTGGGTAAGATATACGACAGATATGTTCCTGTGGTGACTGCCCTTGGTAAAGAGATCAGCAAATCTTTTATCGCATTTAGCTTCAGTCATCAAGTCTTCAAAGACCAGCAGGTTCCTTTGATTAACATTTATATATTGGGAATCATTCAAGTAGTTTGGAATACCATGTACAAATTCGACCACGGGGATTTCACGCTGAAGTTCATCATACAAAGGTTGCCATTGTCCAATACAGGAACTCGGATATAAGAAACAGTCGGGTATAAGGAAAAGTTTTCAATTCCCCGATCTAATTTCTTCTTTATTCAATGTAAAAATCCTCGGTTATAAGGAACTCGGTTATAAGGAACACTCGGTTATAACGAACACTTTTTCCATTCCCAATGTACGAATATCAATGGAAAATCCCTCGGTTATAGCGAACAGACATAAAGAATAAAATTGTTAAAAACCGGAAATAAACAGGAAAATCGCTGATGACTAAAATTGACGTCGGCACTTCCACGCGCATAAACACAAATTATTTCATTTCTATGATCTTGTTACATGTAACTCATGGATACGATAAAAGGAAAATACATGAAATGATCATTAATATTTACCAGCTACTGGACAATTGTGTATTATGCTTCCTTTTTGAAATATACTCGAAGATATCACCCTTTTGTTGTTTAGTTTATTTTCCTACATTTTGGTGGAAACTTTCCTTTACTTTTAAACACAGATTAATCAAATTGAAGAGTCTATTAGAAATAAGAAGGGATTAGCAATTTCTATTTCGCAAAAAAAATAAAATAAATAATAATATAAAAAAATGGCTAGTAAATATGAAAAGGAGGGTTTTCTTGACGCTTTGGCTAGTTTGTTAGGCCGAACGGTACTGCCAGTAGCTACAAAAATAGCTCCAGAAGTATTAGCTCCTTTAGATGTTGGCGCTTTAACTGGGTTGGTTAGTACTGGTATCAGTAAACTACTTAGAAATGGTATGATCGCTGTGGCTTATAATAAGAGAAACATGAAAACGCCATATTTTACACCTAATCAAAGAAAACAGTTAGTGTGAACTGGTGTAATAAAGCTAACTCAAAAACAAAAAATGACGGTGGGTTCTTAGGTATGCTAGTTATAGCTGCTAGTCTCGGAATATCTTTGATTACATCCCTGTCAAGCGGAAGGGGTAAAATTTTGGTCCGAGAACGGACCTCTGTGGGACACTGTATGTCATTTGCACTGGTTTTGACAATTCACTATCTATGGTCACTGTTTGGTAGCGGTCGCTCAGATGTGAAGTTATCCATTCAAGTGGGTTCACTGCGATACCAAAGTGGTCGTGGAGGCAGTGCAATAGTGTCTTTTGGTCGATGGTATCGAAAGCAGCCGAAAGGTCAGGCATCACTAACATTGTTGCATCATTTTGGTCAAGGGAGTTGAGAATGTCATTTTGAATCTTCAGTAATGCAGTCTCAGTGGAGTGAAATTTTCTGTATGCAGTTTGGTGTTCTTCGTGGAGACTGTTCAAAGACAAGTGGCTTTCCAAACGAGCATCGACTACCTTTTAGACAGTATTTTAGACACGTACGGTAAATTAGATACAGGTCTGTAGTTCTTCAGAACATTTGCATCTAGATCTGACTTTTTGGTGAGTGGTCTGATCAACGAACTTTTGAAGTATTTCGGCACATATGCTTTCTCCAAAGAATAATTGATTTTTTTTAGTGAGAAACGGTAGCAGTTCGTCTAAGCATTCTTTCAAAAGCCATGTTGGAAGTGGATCTAGCTCACTAGATTTACTTGCAGAATTTGAAATAACTTTTTTCACTTCATCCTGTGAGACTGGAGTGAATTCAACAAGTTTATCTATTTCCGTGTTCGAAATTTCCTCGGTGGTAACACTGGTTTGTAATTCTGTTCCTGGCCTAATTTTATTTCTTATTCCATCAATTTTATCGATGAAGAAATCGCTGAAAGTTTGCGCTAGTTCTTTGTAAGAGGAAGATGTTGGCAGCACTGCCTCCTCGACTCTACCAAGAAGATTCTTTGTCACTTTGAATAAAGTTTTCTGATCTCGTCCGCAGGACTCTATCTTTTCAGAATAGAAATTTACACGTGTTTGTTTCAGCAATTTGTTCACAGAAGCACAGTGATTTCTGTATATCCCATGATCCACTGTCAGATTTGTTTTTCTCCATTTGCGTTCAAGTTTTCTTTTCAAATGTTTGGCTTCGTGAAGTTCTTCATTATACCATGGACAAGTCGGTCTGAGCACTATAGTTTTATTCAGCCAAGGGGCGTGCTGGCCAACGAGTGATATCAAACTGTTGCTTAATGATTCCATGTGCTTGTCAACATCAGAAATAAACGTGTTTGTGTCAAGAATCTCAAAAGATTTTATTTGGTTTTTAAATGATTCAGTGTCAATGGATCTCAACTTTCGGACGGTCACAGTTTTCTTTATTGGAGCAGGGTTTTCTGCTTGAATATGAAATACCACAGCGAAATGGTCACGTGATATCTTCCTATTAGAATCAGAGAGTCCTGGGTCAGTAACTTCTATATTTGATACAATATTTTCAGTGTCTCTTGTGATAAGAACATCCAAAGTATGTCCTGCAACATGTGTTGTCCTTCAACACGTTGCTCCATACCGAATGTTTCTAGACAGCTGTTGAACTTGGAAGCGTCACGATCCGTAGGTATGTCTAGATTTAAAACGGTTTTAGGACAATAACTTCAGAACGCCTCGGACTAGGATCACGAAAATTAATAGGGAGATTGGTCATGGCCCGCAGATGACCCCTAATGATTTCAAGTTCCAAAGGTCAAAGGTCAGAGTGACCCGAAACATTTAATCCTTTTCCGGACAATAACTTGAGAACGCTTGTGCCGAAGATCATGAAACTTCATAGGGAGGTTGATCATGACCAGCAGATGACCTGTATTGATTGTGAGGTCAGTAGGTCAATGGTCAAGCAAGTTCGGCCTTGACATTGCCTTAGATCTGTGACAAGGCCATATTGTGGGGGTATAATTCGTCACTCCTGTGACAACTCTAGTGATTTTTTAGTATATGTTTTCTTCAGTCTGTTAAACCAGAGGTTTTCACAGTACCAGGGGTACTTTGTAAAACCCTGTGTTTTTTTTTAATTTGCCGGCAGTGATCAGTTTAAGTCAAGGGTTAGGGGTCAAAATGAGGTCAAAAGAACTGGCACCATCTAATACTCACTACTTCGATATAACTTTAAAATAATGGGTCAAAATCAATAGGCATTGAAATTTGAAAAGCACATATTGCTCTTCTCCCCTTTCACAAAAATTTCATCCACTATCTTAAAAATCACTGCTCAGAGTTTAACACTTGGAAAAAAGCTATTGGCAAACAAAAATAATGAGAATTAGCAATAAACATCAAAAATGTTCCTACTACCATTCCTACTCAATATATCTAAAAGATTAACCTTAAAAAGCCATAGACTTTTAACTTAGCAGTCCTATAAATTAAACAGGGGTTTTCGAGAATTTCTACAAACAGCATTTTTGTCTGAGTAAAATTAACTTGTTGGGCTGGTTACCTGTTACAAGAAGAGTGGAACAAATAACTCTAAATTACGTTTTTAAAATATATTCAGGTTCTGCCCTTTCTTACATGAATGAGTATTTTACTCAAGCCAGTTTTGTACATAGTCACAATACCAGGTTTAGAAAAGGATCATACTTCAGCATTCCTAAAATAAAAGGATTTGGTTAAACGTCATTCGGCTATAATGGCTGTTATTTGTGGAATAATTTGCCACATAATGTTAAAAACTCTGCAAACATGCAGCAGTTCAATGTTTCAGTATAAAATCATCTTCTACATAGCTTGTAGTTAAATTTGTTTTTTCTAATTATACTGTGACTGTTTTACTGTGATACTTTTTTTAACTGCTGAAAACTTGCTCAAGGTACAACTATTTATTACAAAGTTGTTGTGCCTTGCTAGGACATGTCATCGTTCATTTAGGACCACAATGGAAATAAGAGGTTTCACATTCCCTTTTTTTGTGTCATCCTGGGAATATGAATACATGTCCTGGTACATATTTTTCCTGCAGTTATTGGTATTTAAGTTAATAATGATTCTTAATTGTCTTTTAATATGTTTTAATTCCTAGCCATTGTATATGTGATATTTGAAATTTGTTTTAATTTATGTTGTACCATTCCATGTGTTTTATATACTGAAATAAATAAATCAATCAATCAAAACATGGTTTGTCTTTTGAATTTGAAACAAGCTTTGTACATGTAAACGATTGTTTGTCATTCTCCGATACCAGACGTCTATCATAGCAGTATCTTATGCCGGAAAGCTAGACCGATTTTTCCTTCCAAAAAGAACTTAATTTGACAATAATGACATTAAAAAAAATTAGAATATTCTACGATCCCTCGATTAAGTAAATTCTGATCTCTATAAACTTTGGAATTGGAACATAAATTATTTACATTAAGTCCTCATTTCCAAACAGACACAATTTCTTAGGCTATAAGCCTAATGAGATTCTGGTAGGTCTAAATTCACAGTCCAAACTTTTCAAATGGAAGCAATTACCATTTGTAACCTGTTTCTAAAATAATAATTTATGTAACATGCAGTACGTTTTAATATGAATAACAGAAATTATTTAAATACGTTTTTCTCTTCATCCTGGAGCAGATGTAAATCTATAACGAACTTTCTTTTGTTTAGGTTTTGTAGAGTTTTCACATATCGAGATTTAATCTTATTGCGGTCTAAGACATACTAAACTTACATTACATTAAAAAATCATGAATAATCATTAATACAAATAATTGTAATAGATCTAATAAAAGATAAGCTTCCTTTAACACGGATCTATAATTCCAGATATTTGTAGCCACTGCAATAACACCACTCCTTTATTTTTTAAGGGGAACTCGTGATTTTTCATGGGAGGTCTGCCTTTTAGGTAGCACCTAAATTCATATTATACATATATACATATTTTTTTCTAATTGAATGGAGTGTTTTTCAAGAGTGAATGTTGTATTTAAATGTTTATCACTTACATTCTGTCTTTTAATTATTATTAGATAATCAGTTTTTATCTACTTTTGTATGTGTTGAACTGTTGTATTAATTTTACAGAAGACCATATTGAAACTTAATATGTTCTAACACTGTTATATATCTTTAAGTTTTACATGTACCTGCTTTAAAAAAGATTATTATTATTATAATTATCATTATTATTATCTCGTACGCATGACATCTTATCTATATATACATAAAAAGTGTTAAAGAAATAGCCAAATGCGTTTGAACTTGTATATTTGATTTATTCCTCAACCTGTTTCAAAAGTTATCAACAGGAGGGTAACAAATAATATGGCATCATTTCACATCGGCAGGTCATTCATAAATAAAAGACGTCTAATTTACTAACGAATGAAAATGACGTGAAGTCGTTGTAAAATGTCTCTGTCAGGTATGACTTTTATGTGTCTCTATTTACTGAAGGTTTATGCTACTTTATAAACATCATTTCCTGCATTTTTCTACTTTCTACTAACTATACTGTCCGTGAACATTTTGAAAAATGGAAATATTGTATATTTCGGGAAATTAGGTCCCGCACAAACGTCAATGGATGTGTTGATTATGTAAAGTCACTCTGTTTCGAAGATTTGTAGTTTCACTAATGTAATGTACTCTTGTTGACATCCCTGACACTGTATGACATATATTACGTTTTTGCACATCGCATGATATTGACTGGTTCACCTTGAATGTCTTTCCGCAATGATATGCTTGCACAGACCGCATTTGAACTGTAGCATTGACTTAATTCGGGTTTTTTGATGAGTCTTTTCATTGTCAAGTTTATATATAACACTTACCCTAACCCTAACCCTGAATAACCTGGTTTATTGGAACATTCTTTTCTTGATGATCTATGATCGTTCCAAGACCCCAACAAAAGAATATTCCTAGATCCCAGATATATAACGTCACATTACGGAATGAATAAAATTACGTTCCAACATACCAGGTATTTTAAGGATATATGTATATATATATATATATATATATATATATCAGATCCGATTTGGCTATTTCCTTAAAACTATTTTTTAATATTTCCACCCGTCCCGTGGTCTTTTTCATGAGTTAATATGTATACTGACGAGATAAAGAAACGCCTCATTCAAACTCGGTATACAATTTTTCGTTAACCGTGATTCAAAATTAGAAAAGAACAATTCCATTCGCAAATTAGATGCTTTACAAGAATTTATGGTCAATAAGAAATCATTTCATTGTCGCATACAGCTTAAATCTTGAATTTTAATAGCCCGGTCGGAGAAATTGCATTAGAAAAATCAGTAGCGCGTGTGGCCACCTCTGCTAGCAACCACAGCAGCAAGGCGACGCCTCATAGAGCCGCACCAGTTGCGTAACAGATACCGTTGGATTCTTTCCCACTCCTGGTGCAGCGCTGCTACCAGTTCCCGGACGTTTGCTGGCTGGGGTTGACGTTGGCGTAACCGCCGTCCGAGATAATCCCACGCGTGTTCAATCGGATTGCAGTCCGGTGAACACGCCGGCCAAGGTAAGACATTAATGTTTCTAGCCTGTAGAAAGTCCCTGGTGACGCGTGCAACGTGAGGTCGCGCGTTGTCGTGCTGATAGATTAATCCTTGACGTTGACGGAATAAAGGGACAACTACATGACGTAATATCTGGTCGATGTAACGCCTGGCTGTGAGATTACCTTGGCAAACGACGAGTTGGGACTTAAACCTATGGTTGATTGCTGCCCACACCATTACTCCACCTCCACCGTAACGATTGTGCTCCAAAACGCAATTGTTTGCGTAGCGTTCATGGCGTCGTCTATAGACACGGATACGTCCGTCGGCGTTCCACAAGTTGAAACGCGACTCGTCACTGAACACTAGGTTCTGCCAACGCTGGCCGCGATGGTTGCGGGCCCGAATAAGACGTTGGTGACGGTGGCGTAACGTTAGAATTAGACCGCGGTAGGGCCTACGACAGGTAATTCCGCGTTCTCTGAGTCGATTTCTCACTGTATGTCGACTAATTGGACGTCCACGGTTACCTACAACTATACGTGACGTAGATTGCGCCGTCACAAATCTGTCACGTAAATGACGTTGACGTATATAATTATCCTGTCGTATTGACGTTACACGCGGTCTACCTGAACGTGGTCTATCGATAGACGTTCCCGTGTCTCTAACACGTCGAATAAGACGCACAATTGTCGAACGAGAGACGTTAAAACGTCTAGCAACTTGTTCCTGCGTTCGCCCACATTCAAGCATAGCCAAAACCTGAGCCCTCTCTTCAGAATTCAGCCTCGGCATTACGAAAACTAATGTTTTTTTTCAGAGAATAGCTGAAAATATGGTTGTGTGTCGTATTACACATGTACATGTGCAAAAATCGTTCAATCAAACCACATGGTTTACATGCACGGACTGCACGAGGAAATCATGACCAGGTACATGAAGTGAACAAATGGCTGAATGAAATCGCACGAGTTTTTGTTCACTGTGTTTGTCGGTCAGAGTACATGTAGATTTACTACATTTCACAACAATTAAAAGCGTTAGGAAAAAAATAACGCCAAATTTCAATGAGGCGTTTCTTTATCTCGTCAGTATATATATGGCGGGAAAAAGATTGAAGGAAATGTCTTTTTGATATTACATAGTTAAATTGAGTAAAATTACAATTTGCCCGCCCGCTTAGCTCAGTTGGTAGAACGTTGGTCTACAGATCGCTGGGTCGTGAGTTCGATCCTCGGGTGGGGCGTATGTTCTTCCTGACTATTTGATAAACGACAAGTGTCTGAAATCATTAGTCCTCCGCCTCTGATTCATGTGGGAAAGTTGACAGTTACTTGCGGAGAACAGGTTTGTACTAGTAAAAAATCCAGGGTCACTGGTTAGGTTAACTGCCCGCCGTTACATGACTGAAATACTGTTGAAAAGAACTTTGTTAAACCCAAAACAAACAAACACAAAATAACAAGTTAAAAATCTTAACAGGTTTTACCATTAATATGGATCTTTAGGAGAATGTTAATGACTCGTCGTCGGGCAACGACGTTTCAATAATGACGTCGCGTATGTAAATGACAAATATTGTAAAACTATCGTTTGCATCATTGAAAAAATAAAACATGAAATAATGCATAAATTCCTTAATTGTAGATTCTGCTAATATTAGTATGGGTTGTAGTTATTATTTAGCATTAAGAGACGGTTTAAATCGTTTGATGAAATATGCTCGTTTTTTTTTTTGTTTTTTTTTTTATCTTCGTAAATCTTAAAGGACATTATTATTTTCTTTCAGTTTATAAAATAGACATATGTTGAATTTCGGTGTACAGTTTTTTGCACATCTTGTTATGTGTCTGCCTGATTAGTTAGTGTTACTCTGTTTCTTAGATCGATGTTTTCCCTATATAATATTCTTTACAACCAAAGCAGCGTATTACATATATCATACTTCTTAATATCTCAAGTTGATGAAAATTTTATTTTGAAATATTTACCGTTTCTAAATGTATATGTGTTCCCCTCTAGAAGATGAGTGCATATTCCACAGATCCCTCTGCCACATTTCATACTTCTCTATTCCTGTTTTTCGTCGTCAGATTTAGCTAGTGTTTATAATTTCTTAAGATAAGCTTGTTGTCTTTTACTCTTAATTATATCGTGTTTGCCTATAATTTCTCTCATTTTCTCATCAGCTCTTGAAATAGGTATATTAATTTTGATGACGCTAAAACATTTTGAATTTGTGTCGATACGGATTGAATTGTTGCAGAGTTTTCTCTTCCTTTTACTTGTCTTAATTCACATTTTTCGATTCTTAGAACCATTTTAATGCCATTTTCAACAAGTGACAAAGGGTAACTGCGAAGTAAAAGAAATTTTCTAAGTTCTGAAAGTCGATAATCACGTTGGTATGTATTTGAAACTGTAGCACATATCCTTCTTGCAATATATAAAGGCTCATTGTCCCATTGTGTTAATTCAGATCATTAACTACAAATGGTTTTGCCTTTGTTTCGTATATACTTATGAACTTATAAAAAAATCTCAGCAAAAATTCATTGATGAAGCAAAGGAACGTCATTGATCTGATAACATGGAATAAAGCCTGGAACTGGTATACGGAAAGCACAATCAGCCTACTTGTACATTTAACCCTAACCTAACCCTAACCCTAACCCTAAAACATTACTTTCTTTCTATAAAAAATGAAACGAACTGTTTACCCACTCAAAAATATCCAGCCAATGCTATTTGGCTTGAAATATGCTGCTCCGAAAAATAAGCACACGGACAGATACATCTTATTTGACCGTATAAAATAAATATGTTGATTTACAATTGTTTAAAGTTTCATTAAAATCTACACTGTAGAAAATTTTCTATTCACGAAAACGTCATCAAAATTGTTATTTCCAATAGCCTTTTCACTATAAAAACTGACGTGAGTTAAAAGTTGTTCAAATAAAAACAAGGAAATCCATGTTCTAAAAACGCAGCCTTCCGAAACGCACACACGTACACCACACACACACACACGCACAAAGCAAACACACAAGGACAAAACAAACAAATAAAGGAACACAGTGGGCATCGCCTTGGAACGGTCAGTAGCAAAACCACCACTGGAGAGCTTAAACCGCTTTATGGTGCACCTAACCTCACTCTTATTTCAACAATGTTCCAAATTCACAGGACAGTGTAAATAAAAGTTATCCCAGAGCCACGCATTTACATAGTAGGCCCACAACAAAAAGAAGCTGTAATGGAATATATTTCAGACGGGTTGCTTCAAACATCCAACAAGTACATATTAATATAAGCTAAATATTGATAAAGGGGAAGGAAATGGTATGGGGCGAAATGGGGTCGGGGTGGGGGAGGAATCCGAAGGGGAAAGTTGAACAAGGACAAATATACAAGGGAATGCCATGTTCTTTAAAAACAGTCGCACTACAACGTAAACAACAATAGCGCAGACACTCATGTACCAAAGACAAACACACAACGACGATCAACTGAATAACATAGAAAAACGATCAAGCAACACATAAGAAAATAGTAGGGCACCGCTATAGACTCACAAGCTTACAAACGCACCATCACAAGTAGGAAAAGAACAATCAAGTACCGTCTTGGGATTCGGCTGCCAAAACAAAGAGGAGCCACGAAAACTTATTAAAAGTAAAGGTGATGGGATGCAAAAAGTAGCGTAAATGCAAGAGAAAGGAGAGAGGGAGTGGGGCGGAGGAAAAACGCTTACAACAAACAAGAAAACATACGCAACACACAATACAAGACAGACAAAACAACCTGTTGAAAATAGGGGCACCGACTTGGAACGGTCAGTAACCTAAAGAAAGGAAACTGGGGGTTTAAACACGTTTACGGCATGCCAACCTCGCGCTTACCCTATCTTTAACAAGTTGAACAACACAATGTAAATAAAATCCCGCTGAGAAAGGGTCTAACATTAGTGCAAAAGTAACAGATAAATAAAGCAAAACAAAAAATTAAAGTAAATTTAAGGTACAATTACACCAATGTACTCAACAACTTGTCTGAAGTCAGAGCAACAAGAGCCTAACTTTTAAGTGCACGACAAAGAAAACTGTAACATTTAAGATAAATAAAGCACAAACAAGAGCTTGGAGCTAGGGGTCTATGTCTTGGGCATGACACGTCGACTCATTGTGGAGAAAGCCCGCCCGCTTAGCTCAGTAGGGAGAGTGTCGGTCTACGGATCGCGAGGTCGCAAGTTCTATCCTCGGGCGGGGCGTATGTTTTCCCTGACTATTTGATAAAAGACATTGTGTCTGAATTCATTCGTCCTCCACCTCTGATAATTCATGTGGGGAAGTTGGCAGTTACTTGCGGAGAATTGGTTTGCACTGGTACAGAATCCAGGAACACTGGTTAGGTTAACTGCCCGCCGTTACATGACAAATACTGTTGAAAAACGATGTTAAACTCAAAGCAAGCAAACAAACAAACATATGCCAAGTGATTTTAAAATCCCTTCACCAATTGCAGTTATGGACCGGACACGAAACAGACCCTGTTAACATTTGACTTCAAAGTGTGACCTTGACCTTGGATTTAGGGGTGTGGGTTTTGTGCATGACACGTCGTCTTATTGTAGTAGGTATTGATGCCAAGTTATTTCAATATCCCATGGATGGCAGAGTTATGGACCAGACACGAAAAAACCCTGTTAACCATTAACCTCTAGGTGTGATCTTGACCTTGGAGCTAGTGGTCTGGGTCTTGCGCATGACATAACAAACCATTATGGTGAACATTTATGCCAAGGTATTACAAAATCCCTTTACGGATTGCAGACTTACAGCCCGGACAAGAATTTATACGGACGCACGCACGTACAGACACACACATGGCCGGACGGTGCGATTTTAATATTCCCGCCTTCGGGACCATAAAAAGAATATTACTTTACACTAAGTTTAGACAGCTTCCTGTTAGAGTAGACTTATTACAGAGAAATAAAAAAACAGATATGTTTATGGTTTATTTGTGCTAAATGAAATACTTACATCAAAATTTTCATAATTCTGAAAATTCCACTCTGGCGGCCAAGCGTCCCGGCATTCTCTTGTGTTTAAAGTTTTAAAGAACTAATTCAGAAATTACGATAGATATAAAGAAAACTCATAAAAAGAATGTTGCTGAACTATGAAAAATTGCAATGCAGGCTGTTAGAGAAGATTTAATACAAAGAAATTAAAAACAGTCATGCTTGTGGTTTATATAAGTTCACTGAAATACATAAACCTAAATACACGAGTCTGCCGAGCCACTAGGCCGCCAAAAATAAAACAAAGACAAATATCAAACAGGGAATGCCACGCACCAAAAACGCAGCCTCCTCAAAACGAAACCCACAGCACGCAGACGCGTGCACCACACACACACACACACACACACACACACACAAAGCTAACACACCAGGACAAAACGAACAAACAAAGGAACACAGTGGGGCACCGCCTTGGAACGGTCAGTGGCAAAAACACCACTGGGGAGCTTAAACCGGTTTATGGTGCGCACCCAACCTCACTCTTACCCCCATCATGTTCCAAAGACACGGGACAGTGTAAATTAAAGTAATCCCCTCCAGGTGAATCTCTTACACACGTAATGGAAGCAAAAAGGCATGGCATGTATAACACAAAAATGCTCGTGTATAAATATATAAAAAGCAAACCTTAAGAACCACAAACGTATGTACTCAATGCCTTTTCAGAAGACAGAGCAACAAGAGAAACACCCTTAAGGGCCCGACGAAACAGGCCAGAAGACAGATATTAAAACAGTTCAGTCCTGGTAGGATTTATAAACTGCTTATCATGGAGTCCTCCCCCTCTTCCGTCAGACACAATCAAAGAGGGAAGCGTAGTGTCCAATTGTAAACGGGTTGAACACTAAACATGCGGTATGTCTCAAAACAGTTGGGTCGTAACCTCTTTTAATAAAACGTTTTATGATTTTACCAAATACATTTGGAAAATCACCATGACCCAATATCTTACGAAGTTTGTAAACCACATCCCCATAAAAAACGGGTTAAGAAATACCTTCTCGCAGAAGTGTCTTTAAATTACTATTGAATTTTAAAACTAAATCAGAATTACGATAGTAAAATTTAGCAAAATATTTACGCAATTAATAACGGTAGCCTTGCTGAAGAAGTTTACTTGTAATATATTGATTACGTTCATTGAAATGCTTGACATTACTACACGCTCTGGCAAACCGAATTAATTGAGAAATATATACCCCATAAGATGTAGCCTGAGGTACATCCCCATCCAACTGGGGAAAATTTACAATACTAAAATTAAAATCATCCCTCTAGATATAAATTTTGGTATGTATAATATTATCATAAATAGAGAGATGTAAATCTAAAAATGAAGCATCAGTATCCGACAAGCCGCTGGATTGAAAACTTTCAGAATAATAACATTTTCTTTTATAATTCTCATGAATTGAAACATTTTTGATTTGTCATCAGGGCCGCCTGGCAATAAAGACTAGAGTAATCAGCTAAAGTTTATGTAAATGAACGTTGAATTTTCAATATTTAGTTGTAACTTGCATCCACCAGGTCAGGAACATTTTAATCATGGATACATTCTTCAGTTTTCATTTGAATTAAGTTTAGGCCACCAAGCCGGTAGAAATTACCCTAAGCATGCAGGTGGCCTAGAATAATCGTTTTCAAAGGTTGTTTTATTGATCTTCAACTTTTAATTTTAACTTACCGGTATATTTAATCAGTCGCTAGTCGCTGACTTCATTTTAGGATGCTCTACCACCAAGCCGTTACTTCAGGTCGCTATTGCGCCAACTTCAGGTCGCTAGTCCGCCAACTTCAGCAAAATGTAATTATCTCAGTCGACTTAAGTAAACGTATATGTTTATATATATGTTATATATACATTGTAAATTGTGTTCAAATATACTAAATCTGACACATGTACATACATCTATAATAGCCAATTCTGTAATATAATTATGTTTGGTAGACAAAAATAAGCAACGAAATTGGATTTGTTAAACACGTATTAAGAGTAACAAACGGCGTTCTTCATATTTCAGAACTGAAGAAAGATTTGATAGATCTCTACAGGAAAAGGTACCATACCCTACCTCTGTCACCTTTATTTGAAGAAAATGACACCCCTCTAATTAAGTTCTATGTAATGCCAGACATATATTCAGTGGAAATTCAGAGGTCGCTTGGAAGTTGCAAAGAAGAAAGATTAATGGTTTCGTCATTGTATGATGTGTTCTACAAGGAAAGCAATCCATGTCATGAAATTTACCTTACTGCAGATGCTGGGTTTGGGAAAACAGCATTAAGTAAACGGCTTGTTTTGACGTGGTGTCAAGCCAAAAAGTGTATTCAGAATGAAAAAGAATACTTTGAGAAAGAAGATATTGATGCAATGTCAGAGTTTAAATTTGTGTTCTTGTTGTCATTACGTGATTGTTCCGAAGAATGCGACATTGATGAGATGATCCTAAACCAAATAATTCCACGGCTGACACACACTTCTATAACTATAAGCGACCTGGAAACCATTTTTTCCAAGAAAAAATGCCTGGTGATTCTGGATGGTTTAGACGAGTGGACACACCCAGGGCCTGCCTGTAAACAGGGAAAAAGTGAAATTCCACATAGGAAATCTAGGGAATGTACAATCCTCACAACAACTAGACCGTGGAAGTTAAGCGTTAGTACGATACGTTCAAGTGAAATAGAGCGAAAGTTGGAACTTGTCGGACTTAGTGAAACGTCTGCTGAAAGTTTAAAGAGGAGTGTGATCTCACTACTGTGTGGTAAAACTGACCTAGAACAATGCATCAAAGACTTTGATGTCGCTGTCCGTGATAGAGGCATTTCAGATTTGGAAACTGTTCCGCTCTTACTGATGTACCTTTTGTGTTTATGGTGTGATGGAATAGAGCTAGCTACATCTAGAACTGAGTTATATTGTCAAATTGTTGAACTACTCCTTAAACGAACGTTTAAAAAGCATCCGAACATGCAACAGTCACACGAACAACCCCAGAGTGATATCCCACCATGCTTCAGTGAACATAAACATTGTAATCAATACTGTGCATATCTCAAAGTTTTAGGACAATTAGCATTTGAAACTCTATTCAGTGAAAACAAAGAAAGTACCCTTGTGTTTAGCCAGTCAGTGACAGACAAACATCTAACTCCAGAGAATTTGAAATTAAGTTTTCACGCGGGACTTTTAACACAAAGTACAGAAAAGACATTAACCAAACAAAAGTCTACATTTTCGTTTTCCCACAAAACAATGCAGGAATTTTTTTGTGCATTGTACATTAGCTGTCAAAATGAAAATGATGTCGAAAAAGTTGTTCTAAAGAAATGCAAAAGCTTACAAAGTATTCTTGATATGTCGACAGTACTTGTATTCATCGGCGGAATGAATGCAGAAATCATTTCTTCAATATCACACAAATTAATGTCCGTGATCAATGAAGATAAGATAACGAGAGAATACAGATCTTCGACTGATGAGGACTGTGAACCTCTGAAAGGCATACAAGACATGTACATTTCTTGTATGAAAGAAAAAACGAGCGATAAAGAGCTCAAACTTTTCTGCCAACATTTTTTCTTTAGCAATGATTGCAAAGAAGAAAAATACTTTTCACATTTAAAACGGCTCGCGGTACACAATAAAAGCAACATGGAATCAATAAATATCAACATACGTGGTCCCAGTTTACATGAAATTATTGATTCTTGTGCACTCAACGAACACTTTGACATCAACAAAATATACTACTGCGGTAAAGATGAAAAAGCGCAGCTTCCTTTACTGTTGAACAGGTCGCCGAAATGTCTCACTTTTTTATCGTGGCATGGCCGTCGTTCTTGGAGCCGTGGAATGTGTGAAACATTACAGAATAATTCTCTGTTACACGCAATTTATATCAACCGTTTTGAGATGAGTCACGATGTTCTAAATAAATTTCTGAATTATATTATAAACAGAAAAACAATGACCGAGGTTAGATTGTGTCTCTTATCATGTACCGTACACCGTCATTCGTGTACTCTCAGTTTAGATTTTTGCCAGCATTCAGATCTGAGGAAGCTAGAATTGGACGATATACCTAATGTGTCACAATTGAAAGTTAATAGTCATGTGAAACACGTGAAGTTGGGGAAAATCAGTCTAGGTGAAATGTCGCTGCCTCCTGAAATGGTAAATATTGGACTTGTATATTTGCAGTATGTAAACATGTCTGCTTCAACATTCTGTGATCTCGTTAAAGTAGTGGAGAAACTTTCACACAAAGTCACAATGAAAATAGCACTTTGTAATATAGTACCGATAGAAACGTTTGAAAACATGAAACAATATATACACTCATCTGAGAATTTCAAAGTCATGGAGGATGATGAAGGGAAGTTTGTGTTTGAAACAAAAGTTGAAGGTTGAAGTTATTCAGTAAAACTTTGACTGACAGTATCAATATATATATAAACTAACACTATTCATAAATTCGTATATCACACGTATACACACTGACATATGACATTTGTGTGAAATACATATGAGTACATAATTGAAAATTGTGACAGTCAAGCGTGAATAGAGGAAAACCTGCACGTTCGCTTACATGGATTTATACATAAGTAAGTTACTTTATTTGCTTCTAGGTCATCTGAACCGAAGTTTCAGTGTGAGCTTTTAGTATGGGGTGGATGGTCCGGTGTCCGGCGTCCGTCGTCCGTCGTCAACATTTTTACTTAAACATCTTCCCCTCTGAAACAACTGGTCAGAATAACACCAAATTTGGTCTGTAGCATCCTGATGAGGTCCTTCTCTATCAGTTTTCAAACTTGGCTCATTAGAGGCCGCTAAAGCTAGAAATAGAAAGACCTTTAAACGACTTCTTTTCATGAACCGCTTATCTTCATCAAACTTTGTCTGTAGCATTATTATAAGGTCCTCTGCCAAGTTTATTCAGATGGAGGCACTAGGCCACTTTAAGGTGCCGCTAGAGTTAAAATTAGAAAAGAACTTTAAATTACTTCTTCTCATGAACCGCTTCATTGATCTTCACCAAACTTGGTCTATAGCATTATTATTAGGTTCTCTTCCAAGTTTGTTTAATAGGGGCACTTGGTCTTTAAGGGCCCACTGGAACTAAAATAGAAAAAAGACTTTAAATGATTTCTTCAAATGATCTTCATCAAACTTGGTCTGTAGAAGCATTACAAGGTCCTCTTCCAAATTTGTTCAAATTGGGGCACTTGGCCCCTTTTAGAGACCACTAGAGCTAAAAAATAGAAATACCTTCAAATAACTTCTCATGAACCGCTCGATTGATCTTCATCAAACTTGGTCTGTAGCATCATTATATGGTCCTCTCAAAAGAGAGGACCATATAATGATACCACAGACCAGTTGAAAGAAGACCCATCTTGCTTTAAGTCGGTTAGCGACACATAAAAGAGGCCAAATGCCCCATTTGAAAAAAATTGAAAAAGCTCCATATAATGATGATTGAGACCAAGTTTTTGAAGACCCATCAAGCGGTTCATGAGAAGAAGTCGTTTAAATGCATTTCTATTTTAGTTGTAGCGGCCCCTAAAAGGGACTAAGTGCCCACATTGGAACAAACTCAGATTTGTTCAAATGGGGGCACTTGGCCGCTTTTAGGGGCTGCTAGAGCTAAAAATGTGAATACCTTTTAAAAAAAAACTTTTTATCATAAACTACTTGATTTTTCTTCATAATGTATGTGGTGCTCTCTAAGGTTTGTTTTAGGGGTCGCTAGAGCTAAAAATAGAAATACTTTTAAAGTCTTTTTTAATTTAAATTAAATTAATTTTTTTTTATTGTTTTAATTTTTTTGATTTAATACTTTGTCATAAGCAAAAATTTTATGATAGTTTTATAGGATTGAGCCCCGTCTTTCTTTGTGTAAAAATGTTTCATTAATCAGTTAACTGAGCTGTCTCCAAATTGACCAAATTTACTCTCAATCCCTGTGTAGTTTAATGACATAGTGTTTATGCTCCCTGAGGGTAGGGGCGGGAGAAAAGGAAATGAGAGTATATAGTCCAAACCTTGTCCGTTCGTCCGTCCGTCTGTCCGTCCGGTCATCACACTTCTTGTTGAAATGTTTGATCAAAATTTTGTTTATAAGCTCGAATCTCGGCACCCACTCATGGGAATGCATTTAAACTTCACACATTTGTTTACTATCATGATCTGACATGCAGTGCATAGGTTCCATAACTCTATTTTACATATTTACAGAATTATATCCCTTTTTTGACTTAGAAATTTTTGGTTGAAGTTTTGCATGTAAGCTGCAATCTCAGTACCCACAAATTGAAACACTTTGAAACTTCAGACTCGTTCACTGTCATGATCTGACGTGCAATGCATAGGTTCCATAACTCTATTCGCAGTTTTACAAAATTACTCCCCTTTTAAAAGTTTTTCGACTTCCAGTACCCACTAATGGGAATGCTTTGAAACTTCACACTCTTGTTTTCTGTCATAATTGATAATCTGACATGCAATGTTCAAGGTCCATAATTCTGTTTAGCATTTTTTTTGCAAAATGATGCCCCAATTTCAACTAAGCAGTTTTTGGTTAAAGTTTTGTATGTAACAAAAGCTGGAATCTCAGTACCCGATAATGGGAATGCTTTGAAACTTTACACAGTAATGTTTACTGTCATGGCCTGATATGCACTGGCACTTTTGGGGATTAATTGAAACTTAGCACACCTGTCCACAGTCAGGAGCTGATATGCAATATACAGGTTCCATAATCCTGTTTTGCAGTTTTACAAAATTATGTCCCTTTTTCCGCTTCTATATTGCTGAAATTAGCAAGGCTGTTGAATAATCGAGCGTTGCTGCCCTTTACATTTTGCATGTAAGCATGTTTCTCAAAAAATTATTTCCCAAATGCTTTTGAAATTCACATAATGTCTGTGTCATGACTTGTTGACCTCACAAAGCAATGTAATCCGGAAAGTAGATCCCTCGGAAGCACCGAAGACAATGCAAACAGTGAAAATTGCAGACTCGGTTTGATTGAGTCTGTTCATGACCAGTAATGGAAAATGCAACACTGCCCACGCCCTCTAGCACCGGCTTAAGCAGTATTCAATTTTCAAATCTAAATAAGTTGAAATCAATTATCCCGAAGGACCAGAAAATATAACAACACTGAGATGAAGTCGGGATGAAGCCACATAAGTCTGCCTTCTATTTTGTCAAAATTATGTTCTTTATTCATCAGAATGTTTTGCTTAATTTTGCATGAAAGCATGTTTCTCTAAATCCTCTGGACCAAATGCTCTTTTATTTTCACATTCATCTTTGCCATAATCCGTTTACCGCACAGAACATGTTACATAACTCTTGATTTTATGTTGTCAACATTATATTCCTTTTCTTTTTTGATATTGGTTAAATTTTGACAATGACTATGACAATTCTTTATTTGCTTCAAGGCCTCCGGCCCATGCAATGTATATACAATGTACATATATAAAGCTTTCAAAAACAGTATATTTTACCTGTAAGCATTTTTCGCTGAAACAGGTTGCTTTTTAATGTCACATACAAGTTTGACATCAATTGTTGACCTCGAAAAGCAAGGTACATAATTCTAGCTTTTATTATGTCAAAATTTCGTTTTTCAACATAGAAATTTTGGTGAAGCATGTTTTTGAAAACCTACTTGGCCAAAACTTTTCAAAATCTACATACTTTGTGGAGTTTCCACTTTTTCTATTTTGACACCATAGTGTGACATAATCACATGGCAGGTTATGGCTTATATGTTAAAGCATGCTTCTTTTTCAAATAGAATTTTCGGTGAAAGTTTATGCATATTAAGTATGTTTCTAAGGAAATATTTTACAAATGCTTTCAAACTCTTCGTACGTCTCCAGTACTATTTAGTGATCATTCTGAACAAGGTTCCATTTATCTGATTTACAAACCTTATACATAAATTTTGCCTCTTTTAACGCAGAAAATTTGGTATGGCTTTTGTGTGTCAAGTAGTGTTATGCGAAAACTTTTCAAAATTTCAAGCTCGTTGTCATTAGCTCTTTTTAGCTGAATAAATAGAGCATGGATTGATCTTACTTGTATGGTACAGGGTCTATAACCCAGTTTTGCATTTTTCAAATCATTGCCCTTTTTTAAACTTTTTTATTCATTCAGTAGAGCGAATTTACAACATTCTTTAGTAATAAGGCTGTTGAATAATCGAGCGTTACTGCCCTCCTTCAGTTTTTGTTCAAATACGTTCTTGCTTGAGAACTGTATAAAATTCATATCAAATTTTAAATTAAATTTCTATTTGCTTCAGAACGGGTCATTTTATTGAATGGCGATGTCCGTTGAACCGGAGACTGAAAATGATCTTCAGGTGGTATAGTTCTGTAGGTTATAAACAAATATCTTTTTAATTATGTAGAAATTTATTCTATATCTTTTCCAAATATCATTGTATAGATATATCTTTAAAAGATTGAAGTACATGGGAGTAGGCTTAAACATTTATTATATGCTTATATAAATTCTACAACAAAATCGGCTTGTATTTCACAGTAACATAAGAACAGGCAAAAAAGTCCGTATTGTACCTTTTAAATACCGTCCTAACACAGTTCTATATAAACTTACTTAGTTCCAAACATTAAAGATAACATTCAATAAAGAAAAATAAGAAACAAAAAGGTAGAGGCATATTATAAAAGTTTCATTATAACAGTAGCTAAATCTGTATTTTGTATTCGGCACTTAAGTATTTTGCAAGGGCGCTTACGCGCCTCGTGAGATCCGATATAGCAAAAGGCAAAAATCCACTCGAGCAAAAAACAGCATGTCAGATCGAGCAAATGTTGTAATAACCCTGTTGTATTGTGATTGGCAAGATGATAAAAAAATAATACATAACAGGATGTGACGTAAATGTCACCGCGATAACGTGTCAATCATTATGGTAAGAAAACACCAGTTGTTTTTTCCATAGACATTCAATTCATTCCATTGCAACATTATGAATTGTACTGCCTTCTATAAATCTAAACTTTCATGTTTATATATAATCACGTTGTTTTCAAGATCTGTCTACGTTCCATCAATAAAAAAACTAAGAACATATTAATTGTGATACTTTATTTAAGTCTTTTTTGCTTTCACATTATATAATTTCCTGTACATCACTGGCATAGCGAGCTTTTCATGAAACCTTTTCAGTACCCACCATATGTAGCAGATATTGTCCAAATGTCTTTTCTAGCATAAAATAGCTGTTCTTTTCACTTTTCAAGGGTGTTTTAACACGAGAGAAACATGTGTTAACACTGAGATTCTGGCGCCCACGTTCTGTAAAAACACTTTTTATATATGCGCGTTCCGTGGCAAAGCGTAAACGTATTACGGCCCAAATACGGACAACTCCAAAGGAAATGGCACCAACGTGAAACAACAACGCAGATTTCATATGAATTTCCTGAGGTTGAGGGACACTATATTTATTTATTTAGCTTCTTTTACGCGTTTTATGCTAGAATAACGTAAGCGCATGTTCTTTTAGTGTTATAACATCTTCAGAATCCCTCAAGAATCGTTGGTACCCCCACTTTACCGGTGTCGGGCACCAACCATTTCCGCGGGATTCTGCAGATGCTATGACACGAAAACAAACATGTGTTATCCCTACAATAATATGCTCTAAACGCACTAAAAATATTCAATTAGTTCGTTTACTTTTTTTTTTTTGAATTGTGTTCTCTGACTTTATATCTCGTGTTTTGGTGTTCAAAATCTTTCATTTCTCCATTTCATTAAATGGTTTCCTTAAATTCAAAAACAATTGAAGACTTTAAACACTAGATTCTACTTCTTCTATTAAATAGAGTTACCACCAACAAATTTGATTTTCGCATTTTTAAGAAAATTACGGATTTAATTCAGTATATTCTAATGTCTCTTTGTATTGTTTCAGTTAATGGACACCTGTATAATTATTTTTAACATCTCTGAGACTATTTATCTTCTTCACGTTTAATGAATACATGATCGTATTTCAACACTAGTTTACCAGTCTACCAGTTTGTATATAGTCATAGTTATTGTATCAACTTAGTGCTCGCTTGGCACGTCTCGGTAACTCTTTGCTAGGTCAAAATCCGGTGTTGGTCGTTTCCATGGATATATTTCTTGAAGCTGGTTCCCACTGATCATCTGAGCGTCTCCGAATACTGTTCGGCCTTTTGCCTCTACGGTAGAATACCGGTAATTGTTTTGACGTGGTTACCTATGTGCAGTAAGAGAAGCATTCAAATAATTATAAATACTCGTAAATTATATGGCTTTAAATGTCTTTTCCAGGTTCAGTTTCCTTTTATACTTAAGAATAAAGATCGTCAGCATAGATGTTCTTCCAGTGGCTAGCATACACATGCAATACTATAAAATACGTGGTATGGTAGGTTGGTTTTGGCAGTTGACTTAAGGAAAGTGGCCGCTTATACTTCAAGAGCAAAGATATACTTCCGGTGGCTAGGCTACGCATACAGTACCATTAAATACGTGGTATGGCAGATTGTTTCCGGCCAAAAGAAGGTCACCGCTTATACTTCACGAGCATAGATGTACTTCCGGAGCCTAGTCTAAACACACCGTAACAAACATGACCGCTTGTTTCTGGCAACTGGACAAAAGAAATTTGCAGGACTATAATTGTATTATGCCCAAAAATCTGCGAGAAGACTGCTTTGAGTTAATAATTTCCATTACCAGATACAATAGTATTATATGAAAGGGTTTCAAATAGTCACGCGCGCTGTCATAAGTCACCTTTTTTTGAAAAAGTGTTTGATTTCTAACAAGGTATTTGGTTTAAAATTGCCTGGAAATGGCTGTTTTATAGCATTATACTGTTGCAAATGAATTTGTTGTGTTTGACATACCACGACAAAAAAGTTACAGAATTGTTTAATTATTAATTGCATCTTGTATTTACGAAGAAATATATTGTGAGGCTTGGTTTTATTTTGCTATCAAAATTATTATATATTTGCATAGTGCTTAGCACTACACTACAAAATTTAATATTTTAACGAGGACGTCTTCTAATTAAAGGTAAAATCGGTATTTATTTAATATGGCTTGTAGTCTCTGTAGAAAATTATTTGTTTCTAGCAGACGGCACTCATAATTATACTAAGAAGGACATGATTATTTTCGAAAACCTTGATTTTCCGTAAATTAAATAGAAAAAAAAACCCATAAAACTATGAATCATTTTTGTTTCAGATGATTGTGAAAAAAAATATTACAGTTTTACAGTAGATGAAAACTTTTCTATGTAACAACTACTTGTTTGTAAAAGTACCTGTCCAGGAGTCATTGTATGAATGGAATGACTAATTTTTTTATCTCTACTTAAAATTTTTATAACGATTCACTTTTTTCTACATATCGAACGAACAGATGTTGCAAGAGAAATAATCATTTCATCAACAAAAGTTTGCATTACTTCGCAAGAAAAGGGGACTGCAGACTATATAATAGATTTGACACAGTTACTGTTAGCCTACAAATATTGTGTTACATATATGTCTATTTTGTTTCTTTTATACGCCGGAATGGACATTTTATGTTATTACGCCCGTGTCCGTCCGTCAGTCAGTCTGTCTGTCTTTCCGTCGTCCGTCTGTTAGCAATTTCGTGTCCGCTCTGTAACTCTAGAACTCAAGGATTTCGAAGAAACTTGACACAAATGTTCACCAAAACGACGTGCAGACTGCATGTTTCGGATCGCTCGCTTCAAGGTCAAAGTCACACTTAAGGGTCAAAGGTCATACCTGAACCTTTTAAAGAATTTCGAAGAAACTTGACACAAATCTTCACTTCATCGAGACAACGTGCAGAGCGCATGTTCTGGATGGCTCGCATCAAGGTCAAGGTCACAGTGGTCAAAGGTGATATGAATATGTTTGTGTCCACTCAGTAACTATTGGACTGCATGAAGGATTTTAAAGAACTTTGCACCAATATTCACCACAACAAGGCGACGTGCAGAGAGCATGTTTTGGATGGCTCACTTCAGGGTCAATGTCACACTTAGGGATCAAATGCCATAGGGTTCAACGGTCATACCTTCGGATGCATATTGCTCCGCATTGCTGTGCTCTTGTCCAAATTATAGAAGTTATCATATGTAAAGATATTTGATAGACTATGGTAATTTGTATTATATATGATCTTTTTTTGAGTTTTACCAGTTATGTTTATTTTTTTTATGAAAAGAAGACATGATACAGTTCGATTAATAGGTCATACGTATTTACACGTTTTCAAACTGAATATCTCTACTTACAAAACTATCTTTCTGCTTTTTGATTAAGTTTTGTTTTAGCTTGAGCTCACAATTTTGTTATACAAGAAACACTAAAATATAGAACGTTGAGTTAAGGTTACAAAACGCAGTCTTTAATGTTTACAAATATGTTGTTTACCAAAACGAACTGTAGTATAATGTTGTTATTCATTGTTAAGTTACCAACGACCCTTTATTTGCTCATCTGAGAGCACAAAATGTTATCTATTGTGATCGTCCTGTTTCCGTTGTCGTCTGTCGTCAACAAATTTGGTACAATTTAAATGAAGCGTCAGAATGTTACCCTTGATAAAATCCCGGACAAGATTTCTGCTATATCAAATAAATCATAAAAAGTAGGTCAATTAATTGGTATTCTTATTAAATCTCCAGAGGCTACATTTTCTATTTTTTATTCATAAACATTTCCAGAATGTTTACAACTATTAAATTTAGGTCAAAAACTAAACCACTAGGTCAAATCATAGATAAACCAAATTAACACGGTAGAGACAACGTTTTCTACCTGAGGTTCATAACACTTTGCGAGAATGTTTGCACTCTGAAATGTAGATCATTATCGAAATTGGTTGCCCGAAGTCTTAATGTTCCATAAAACTTTGATTTTGTAGATAAAGCAGCTGTCACATTTAGATGTTATACATAATTAAATGGTTAGAATGGCACCTCTTTCAATATTGCACACAGTGTTCGGGATGAGCTCTTGTGATCACTCACCACCCGTTGGAGGCCGTCCGACCTAACTTTTCTTTAAAAAACATATTCTCTGTGACCATTCGACGGAATTTCATGAAACTTGGCCTTGATATTCCTTGTATAGCCCTTTACCAAAGTTATATTTAAAGGTTGTTCGCTGCAGAATTCTTGATGCCGTGGCAACGGAAAAGGATCACCACCTTGCAGGGTCACATCCTCTCCCCCTCACCCCCCCACGCCCCTCCCAACCCCCCCCCCCCCCCCCAAAAAAAAAAAAAATTCATTCATGTTTGTTTTTTTTTAACTTTCATGAAAAGTTATCAATATGCAAAGTTTTACAGTCATGCCCACCACCCCTGTTCATGCATCCCCATTCCTTTTCTGTTAAATTGATTTTGACTAATGAAATTATTTGCTTAGTAACATCCTTAACTTTTGGCCGGATACATGTTTTCGCCATTCCTCACAAAAATAAACCTTTCGGCGAGCGGATACCATTTCATCAACTTTGCTTTTGTTTAATTTGTTTTTAACTTAGAGTTTGTAAATCAAGTCTCGTGCGCATCTAGTACTACGTTTTTGGTGCAATAATTTCTATGGTCATCTCATTTTACACATATTGTCAGACATTTGTTATATTCCGTTGGAAGGTCTTACGACCAATGACATTTCATCAGAGCTTCCTCAACGGTAATTAAGCGGAAAAGGTGTCTTCGTGTTATCTCGGGAAAGAACTTAGGCGCTGCATTAGGCGTGTTTCATCCATATTGTATCATGGTGCGTGATAAGAAATATTTGGGGTTTAAATGTCAAAGGTCAAGGTCACATTGACTCAGAGAATGAAAATATTTTTGGAAGTTATAAAGTGTAACAGCTAATGGCTTTCAGAATTACATAAGGATATGGTAAATCTGAGGAATTTGTCAATTGATTTTGGTATCAGTGACTCAAAGGTCAAGGTTGAAGGGACCTGGAAAACTTTCTTGTAATTGTTACGTTTTTTGAACACAGAAATTATGACAGCTTTAGTTTTCTCATTTTTCATAATGACGGGGCACGTCTTAAAGAGGACAACTTTCTATTGTTTGTTGGGTCAGTAGATCAAAGGTCAGGGTCATAGTAACCAGGAAACTTAATATTGGTATTTGATTTCTAAGTAATAAAGTATAACAGCTTTGGCTTTCAAACTAACTATGTAACTCTATTGACATTGGAGTCAGTAGCTTAAAGGTCAGAGGGACCTGACTTAATGTGTGGTAATTGTTAATTTTCCGGATATTTGATCACAAGTTGTAATAGCTACAGTTTTCAAACTTTATATGATAACTAAGAATCTCTTGAAGAGGATCTCTATAATTGTTGGGGGCAAAAAGTAAAAGGTCAATATCACAGAAACAGAAGACTAAAATGTTTTCTGGACTGTAACTGATCAAATATAATATATATGGCTTAATACCACTAAGTGAACATCTCAAACAATTGTAGGGTCAGCGACGCAACAGGTCAAGGTAAAAAAGTATCTATAATAACTTTTGTTACATTGAATTCAGTTTGTTGATACAAATCACATCCTACATCCCCGCACATACACCACCAAAACCCCATTCCAGCCCTGTACATTTTTCCTGCCCTGTCTACTTACGCATTGGGTATTATGCTCAGTTAGGTGGTTATCCTTTCTCAGCTTGACTTGCATCAAGAGTTAACCCCAAAAAGTCAAAAGGTTTGTTGCATTTTATATATTAGTCGTTGGTGTTTTAAACAATGATTTGTTTTAAGTTTCATAATCTTTTTGCTTATAATTTCTGCACATGTAAGGGTAAAGAATATTAACTTTTGAAGACTTTTTTATAAAAAATGTGACAGTTTTATCTCAAAGAGGGAATGCTGTATAAAATACGGTGAGGCATTTGGGTAGAGGTCGTAACCCATAGCTGTTAACCCTTGTCAGTATTGATAATGTGTTATGTTGCATTCCTTATAGTGACCTATATATTATGTACATGTATGCACAAATCTGTTTTATATTGTTTTATCGGTTCAAGAATTTTAAAGACAATTAAATATTGTACGATTTATAGTATTTCTTAAATGACAAAAAAATGCAAGCATTCTAGAATTTTACTGAATAAATTTAATTTTGATTAAGGATGATACGTTACCTAAATGATATTATTTGTCCTGCTCATCAAGCATTAGCTTAAAGGTCAAGTTCACACTTGCAGGTCAAAGGTTTACAGGATCTGTTTTGTGTCTCTGCTCTTAAATGCGAGTCTTTTCTCGTCCAGTCTGTGACGTTGTATATAAGATATTTCAGCAGAATTACCTCCTTACTCCAGATTTTTGGCTTTAATGTTTTGTCATATTATAAACATTAGAACACGAGTTTGTTTGTTGTTGGTTTTGTAGTAGTTGTTGTTGTTATTTCTCAACTATTTAGACAATTTTAATTGAAGAGGAAAATAATATGTGTGAGTCTGAATAAAGCCCAAGTTACCTCGGCATAAAAAGCACAAACACTTGACCAATACTTCACAGAGGAATTCATACTTCGAATGCCATATTTTACATAGTTCATACATTACTTTATGTTGTGACTGATGTTGACTAGTACTCTTGACAGAATAGAAAGTTATATGAATTCATATAAAATCATGTATTGTGCGGACTTGTATCTGTTCAGATGTTTTGTACATGGTTTTGTTTTATATATAAATGAATTTATGTCTAATACATTTTGCTTTATTTACATTGAAATCTTCTATTTAATATATTAGTATTTGTATTGTCTATATAAATGATGAATATGATATTATTAGAGTGCAGTTTCAGTACTGAAGTTCTTGGACGAGTTAAACTGAATGATATAATTCGAGCACTTGGTGAACATAGTATCTAAATAAAAAATTAATCAACACATTAGAGAACTGTATTTTTAATCAAAAGGAATTCGACAACAATTTTATCACATAAAGTTAGAAAACACGATCTACCTTGACTCCAGTACTATAAGCCCTGTACCATAAGCAATGAAACCATTAGGTGTAATGTGGCTACCTTTTCCTGACCTTACAAATCGTGCCATTATTGATAACATTATCTTTATGATGAATTGAATTCTTTCGTTTTGTCGACAGTGTAAGCTAGTGTACAAATACATTCAGCTCATTGTCATTTTATATGCACGGCCGTGCAATATCAGTTTCGTGATATGAATAATAGTTCATGAAGTGTATAATAATTTTGCACATATTGACTGGTGTGATTCTGTAATTGTTATATACATTTATATTTGTATTATTGCGGACCAGGAAATCCTTTAGATGATGGACTCCTGTTAATGAACTACACGCAGTATGTATGGACCATGACTTTTGTTACGACAGTGGTGTAAGAAAATGGTATACGTGACAAGCAAATGCTTTCCAACTTAAATAACACTCAATCAAAAACATTTGGAGAAAAGATTGCAAAACATTTAGCTGTAAAACCAGCAATTAAAACGAAATACAAACTTGGGCTCAGAAAAAAATCAAAGAACGAGAAAGAAAGGGGGTAGAGCGTCTGCATGGACGTAAGTTCTTAGGAGCTGAAAGCTCACTCAAAAAGACCCCCGAAATAACATGGAGTGATGAATAAGCAGAAGAATTACATAAACCAATTAAACGAAAATTTTCGAAACGAAGAGTGATAGTCAGTGATATTGATAGTACTTGGTCTGCTGATTTAGTTGATATGCAAACTTTTTCAAAATATAATAAAGGTGTAAAGTATTTATTAACCGTTATTGATATATTCAGCAAATATGCTTTGGTTATTCCATAAAGACCACCCGCTTAGCTCAGTAGGTAAGAGCGTTGGTCTACGGATCGCAGGGTCGCGAGTTCGATCCTCGGGCGGGGCGTATGTTCTTCGTGACTATTTGATAAATGACATTGTGCCTGAAAACATTAGTCCTCCACCTCTGATTCATGTGGGGAAGTTGGCAGTTACTTGCGGAGAACAGGTTTGTACTGGTACAGAATCCAGGAACACTGGTTAGGTTAACTGCCCGCCGTTACATGACTGAAATACTGTCAAAAAACGAGGTAAAACCCAAAACAAACAAACAAACAAAATTCCATTAAAGAATAAAACTGGAGAATCTTTTACTGAAGCATTTGATAAAATAGTTTTAGAAGGTAGAACACCTACTAGTTTATGGGTAGATAAAGGAAAAGAATTTTATAATAAAAAGTTTGAATCAGTTTTGAATAAAAATAAGATTAATATTATCATACATTTAATGAAGGAAAAGCTGTAGTAATCGAAAGAATTAATAGAAGTTTAAAAAAGAATAATTTTAAGAATAAGTTTAGTCAAGTGAATAATTAATTGATCTATTGTTTCTATTCCATTAGAAATTAGATTTTTACTACTCATTTATATAATATATTTTTTAAAATTATATTTGTTTTAGTTCACTAAATTGTAGCCAGCTATTAAATTTTTTACTATAACCTTTCCACTTTACTAAAGCTTGATTTTTCTTATAGTATAGTCCAATAACTTTTCGGGGCCTTCGTGGCCGAGTGGTTAAGGTCGCTGACTTCAAATTACTTGCCACTCATCGGTGTGGGTTCTATTATTAATTAATTATTCACTTGACTAAACTTGCTGCAGCTTACAGAAAAAGTTATAAGTTTTGTGGAAGAGTAAATACCGGATTACAAATTACAGCAGGTATTTTTGGTTGGTGGCGCTGTTCCATCAATAATTACAATATTTATTAGTAGACTAAAAATTGAAGACAAGAAGAATATTTTAAAATTACATTATCAAAAAAATAAATCAACTAATAACAAAAGCACGGATTTGAAAAGTAAATAAAGAAGATGAGAAAAAGATATTTTTGAAGATACTTTTACAATACTGTTAGAAATACAGGAAGAAAAAAACTATTAAATGCCTTTTGAAATGTATGTAAAGGAATCTAAACTTAACGGATATAGAAATAAAATAGAAGAAAAGTTGTATTAAATTTAGATTGCTGAATTTATTTTTTACGTGAGTTTTTTAAAGATTTTTTTCTATAAGTATATTATATAAATGGTTAATAGAAAGGTAGATAGAATGATTATTCCAAAATTATCTAGCACTTTAGGAGAAATAATGAATGAAGATAGAAATTCATATAAAAAAATACTAAAAAGAAGAAACGTTATTAAATCAAAACTTGATCAAATAGTTAGCGATGAATATAAAAGACATTTGATTGATAAATTACAAAATGTTATAGATTCTTATTTTTTTGAAAAGGATATAGATTTATTCAACTGGGATTATGGTTGTTTGATGTTAGATGAGGAAAATAATGTAAAATTATGTGATTGTCCCAGACCAAATAATCATCGAAACAATCCTAAAAAGATAATTGCAACCGATTGTGGCACTAATGAAGAAATAATATATAGAAACACTTACGCAGCATCTAAAGACCTTGATATTACTTATGGGTTAATAAAAATGTGCTATGAAGAGAAAAACAAAGTAAAAAGTGGAAAATATAAAATAAATGGGAGAAAGTATAAATCTAAATATTTTATCTCTTCTCAATTTTTTTTTTTTTTTTTTTTTTTTGCTTAACGATTTTTTTCTAAATATAATATATAGATTGCTGTTAGAGAAATTGAGAGGTTTTCAATATATTAAGAAATTTGAAATTAAAATTACATATAGACAAGATCCAAAGTATCAACTATATTTAACTATAGAAGACTCATTTGATATTCTTAAATCTGAACTTAAAACTTTAAAAGGTATAAGGATAAATGTTGTTTTAAAAATAACTTTTGCGAAAATTAGTAAAACAGATACAATATATAAATCAGCTTATTTTCAATCAAAACCTTCAATTATCATGAGAAAATCTCAAATTAAAAACACTTTACGTCAAGCTTTTGACGAAATAATAAATAGGATTGGTAATTAGATTTCAGAAGGAAGGAAGTGGCTGGAGAATAGAGTCAGTTGATGCTCATTATATAAACAGATATAAATACGGACCGCTGGCTGCTTCTAGTTATTTAGAATTACCAAAAACATTACAACATCGAATGAAAGGATTAATAAATATAAAGAATGATAAAGATAATGAATGTTTTAGATGGTGTCATTTAGCTTACAAAATTCCTGTAACAAAACATTCCGAAAGAGTTTCAAATTACAAAAAAGCATATAGAAAAACTCAATTATAAAGGAATTAAATTTCCTGTAACATTAAGTTAAATACCTTAAATAGAAACACAGAATGATATTTCATTTAATATATTTGGTTTTGAAGGTAATAATGTTTGTCCATTGTACATTTCAAAATATCAATATGAAGAACACTGTGACATGTTGTTAATTAATAACGATGGACGTGAGTCCCTGGGAGCTGGAAGCTCATACAAAATAACGCATTATGTTTGGATAAAAGACGTTAATAGATTAATGTTTCACAAAACAAAACGTGCAAATAAAAAAACATTTCTGCAAATTATGTTTACAATGTTTATCTCAAGAAAGAATATTAAGTAAACATATACCAAATTGTTTAGTTATTAATGGAGTTCAAGCTGTAAAAATGCCAAAAGAGGGAAGTAAAATACATCTTAAAATTATCACAAAGGTTAAGCCGTACTTTTTGTTATCTATGCTGATTTTGAATCAATAACTAAAAAAAAAACAACTGCTTTGCCATCAACTAAATCTTCATTTACTGAACCATATCAATAACATATAGATTGCGGTTACGGTTATAAAGTTGTTTGTTGTTATATCGATGAGCTCTTGCCCGGCGGGCATCAATATACTAAAATAGAAAAAAGTGGAAATTTCACAGGTCGCCCAACACGACAAAAACGAAAATGTTGCAGGCTCGGTTTGATTGAGCCTGTCCATGGACAAATTTACAGAGGTCCTAATGTAGTTTATAAGTTTATTGAAGAAATGCGTGAGGTAGAAAAGTATTGTTAGAAAATATTTAATGAAAACTTGTTTAGTGTTCAACCCGTTTACAGTTGGACACTACGCTTCCCTCTTTGATTGCGTCTAAAGGAAGAGGGGGAGGACTCTATGATGAGCAGTTTTTAAATCCTACCAGGACTGAACTGTTTTGATATTTGTCTTCTGGCCTGTTTCGTCGGGCCCTTAAGGTTGTTTCTCTTGTTGCTCTGGGTTCTGAAAAGGCATTGAGTACATACGTTTTTGGTTCTTAAGGTTTGCTTTTTATACATTTATACACGAGCATTTTTGTGTTTTACATGCCATGCCTTTTTGTTTCCATTACGTGTGTTAGAGATTCACCTGGAGGGGATTACTTTTATTTACACTGTCCCATGTCTTTGGAACATGGTGGGGGTAAGAGTGAGGTTGGGTGCGCACCATAAACCGGTTTAAGCTCCCCAGTAGTGTTTTTGCCACTGACCGTTCCAAGGCGGTGCCCCACTGTGTTCCTTTGTTTGTTCGTTTTGTCCTTGTGTGTTGACTTTGTGTGCGCGCGTGTGTGTACGCTTATTGTTCGTCTTGTCCTTATGTGTTGGCTTTGAGTGTGTGTGTGTTTGTTGTTCGTTTTGTCCTGATGTGTAAGCTTTGAGTGTGTGTGTGTGTGTGTGTGTGTGTGTGGTGCACGCGTTTGCGTGCTGGGGGTTCGTTTTGAGGAGGCTGCGCTTTTGGTGCGTGGCATTCCCTGTTTGATATTTTTCTTTGTTTTTAACAAAGATTTGAAAATGCTTAAAAAATAGATGAAGCTTTATTTAAAAAACAAACCTCTTGTCATATTTGTGGAAAAGAATATAAGGAAAATGAAAATCCAGTACGAGATCACAGAAAAATTTTAAGGAAGTGCTCATTCAGAATGTAATAATAACTTTAAACTAACACATAAAATTCCTGTTAATTTTCGTAATTTAAGAGGTTAGGGTTAGGGTTAGGGTTAGGGTTAAGGTTAGGTTAGGTTAGGGTTAGGGTTAGGGTTAGGGTTAACCCTAACCCTAACCCTAACCCTAACCCTATAATGGTCATTTTATTATGCAACAAATAGGAAAATTTAAGAAAGAAATAGATGCTATTCCTAACAATAGGGAAAGATACATGGCATTTCTTGTAAGTGATTTGATTGTTATAGATATTTTTCAATTTATGTGTCAACAATTAGATAACTTAGTAAAAATATTCCGGAATTTAAGTACACATCGCAAGAATTTAAATAAGAAAAAATTGATTCATTAAAAATAAAAGGTATTTATCCATATAATTACATGGATTCATTTAAAAAATCAAAGAAACAAAATTACCTCCTAAAAAAATGTTGTTTTTTTTCAATTTTAAACGAAACACACATGTCTCACAATGAATATGAGCATGCTAAAAAGTTTGGAATTAATTTGAAATAAAACAATGGGAGAATATCATGATCTATGTTTAAAAACTGACGTATTACTTTTAGCTAATGTTTTTGAAAATTTCAGAAAACTATGATTGGAATATTATAAACTTGACCCTTGCCATTACTTTAGTTAGTAGTCCTGATTTAGCTTGGGATGCAATATTAAAGATGACTGGAATAAATCTAGATTTTATAACTGATATTTATATGTATCTTTTCATTGAAAAGGGACTGAGAGAAGGAAAAAGTTATATAGCTAATCCTTACAGCAAAGCAAACAATAAATATGTGAAAAACTATAATCCAAAATTAGAAAGTAATTATATTATGTACTTAGATGCAAATAATTTTTACGGTTGGGCCATGTGCCGACTTTTGCCCTCTGGAAACTTTAAATGGGTCATTTTAAAACAATATTAGAAATTAATTGCAAAAGGTAAAACTAACTTTATAATTTAATGTGATCTTGAATATCGAAATTACATGATTTTCACAATGATTATCCCTTAGCTCCTGAAAAAATTAAAATACCAGACAAATGGCTTTCAAATTATAGTAAAAATATTAAAACAAAATTTGAAATAGGAAAAAGTAATGTAAAAAAATTAGGTCCAACTTTAATGAAGAAACAAAACTATGTTGTCCATTCTAAAATCTTGAACTACATGCACAATTAGGATTAAAAGTAACAAAAATACATAGAATATTAACGTTAGATGAAAGTCCTTGGTTAAAAGGATATATTGATTTTAATACTAAAAAAGATCTAATTAAAAAAAAGCAAATAATTCATTTGAAAAAGACTTTCTTAACTCATGAACAACTCTGTATTCGGTAAGACGATGGAGAATTTACGCAAAAGAATCAATATTAAATTAACAAATGATGAAAATCTTTTATTGAAGTATATAGCAAAACCTTCATTTGTTAGTTCAACAATGTTTAATAAGAATTTGGTATTCATAAAATAAAAGAACGTTTATTATTAAACAGACCTTGTTATGTTGGAATGTGTATTCTTGATTTATCAAAATATTTAATGTATGATTTTCATTATAATTACATTAAGGAAAAGTATAAAGATTCAGCAAAACTTTTATTCGCTGACACTGATTCATTGTTATATTTCGATAATAATAAAGAAGTAATTGGAAAATTCAAAGATGAAGCTGCCGGAATTCCCATTGTTGAATTTGTTGGATAAATAAGAAAAATGTATTCATATTTATTAGAAAATGAAGTTAACATTAAATATATAAAGGAATTAAAAAAAACATGTTGTAAAGGAAACAATAGTTCATAAAAATTACAAAGACACCTTATTTAATTCAACCCAAAGTAATCACACTTTTAAAGTTAATCGTCCTGATCAACGCAATCTTTCCAGTTATGTTATTAATAACACATCTTTATCATGTTATGACGATAAAAGATATATTCTTGATAATGGTATGAATACATGAACAGAACCATAAATTGTTTATTGAATATTCTTAAGGTTTAAACCATCTTTATATATTGTATCATTTGTTTGAAATTAATCAGCATAATTAATAGAAAAAAAATCATTTTTCTGATATTTTTTACATTGTAACTTTGAAGAATTTTATTTTCTTTGTTTTTTAATTCTAATTTAGCTTCTCCTTTATCTAATTTAATTACATCTCTATAAGAATAATTAAAATGCAATTTTGTTTGATTCTTACATTATTTCCATTTTGAATTAAGCCAGGACTAGCATTTCCAATTTTCAATTGAAATAATCCAGCAGCATCATCTGTTGCAGATGTTAAAAACAAAGGAGGTTTTCTTACTATTTGCCTTTCTATTTTATTTACTTTTTCATTTATTTTATTAAATATTCCCATTATATAAAAACAATAGAAATAAATCAATTAACTAGATTAACCAGATAGAATTTGACATAACTTCCTGGTTCTATAGCTAATTTAACATCATTAATTTTACTAGGATATTTTACGACTAAATTTGGATAAATATAAAAAATCATTCCTTTGCTTAAATTAATTTCAATTTTTTTCTTGAAAACCAATGTTGTATTTTTAACCTCAGGTGTTATATACTCATATCCGTTTGTGTGATCATCCCATCAGCTAAAATTAAAACGATTTAATTCTTTACCAATGTAGTATTCAATGATAATATTCATTTCAATTATGTAATCTCCATCTTGTTGGATTACAAATCTGTTATTTTTATCTTTTTTAATAAAACTTTTATAATCTGTAATCTTGTTCACTAGTATTCCAAATAATGCAAAAATATCTTTTGTTCCTAATACCTTTTGTTGTAACTGTTTATCTTCAATACTATATATTCCTAAATCAGGAATCGTCACATGTAGTTGTCTGCTATTGTAATATTCAAAAAGAAATACTTCACGTTTTTCTAGTTCTTCTTCTATTGCTATATATTTATTTTCATTTGCAAGAATTATTTCAGCCAAGCCATCAACTCGTTTTATTGTAGGAACTTCAGAAGCAGACAAATTTTCAACAGTATTTTTTTGTTCTAGCTAATCGTGCTTTTGTTTGAAAAAAAAAGCATTTTTTACTTTTGTAATTTCTTTGGCATTAGTGGAAATCGCTTCAGCATTAGAGGTAAGTAATTGATTCTCCTTGTTTAACTGATTTTTCGACCTCAAAGTCCAGTTCATTTTTTTTTTTTTTTTTTTCAATTTTTGTTTTTAATTCGTTAATATCTTGTTGTAATATGTCTGTAAGTGTAATTAATTCCGCGTACTTTAAATTGTGACGTGTGTCGACAATACTTATCAAGTCCCGAAGCTGTTTCTTCAAATTTTCTGAGTTAGAAATTAAATTAGAATTAAACACTTTTCTAAGGTTATCTAATGTTGTGTCATGATCATCACCTCTTTGTGAAGCTGTCTTTTCAAGTTCAGATTTATATTCTGCAAATGTATTTAAAAATGTGTCTAACAAATCTTGATACTTTTTTGTAAAGTCAGTATTTAGTTTATTTATTTCTGTTTTGATTTCTAACTGGTACATATTTTGTAACTTGTTTTAGCTTCAGCAATCTTGTCTTTTAATTCTCCATGTTTAATCATACTATCTTCTAAATCCTGACCTTGATTGTATAACGTTTCAAAATTGGTTCTAAATACTTTTTTTTATCTGACTATCTGTCAAATCAGATTTCTCTTCAAGTTCTTTAATAGAATCAACAATAGCTTTCATTTCTTCTTTATTTTTGCCTTGTAACTGAAAAATTACGTTTTCATTGTTTTTAAAGTCTTTTTCTAATTCTTCAATATTCTTTACTTCTTCTTCTAGTGTCTGTTTTATACTTTTAATGTCTTCAAGATTATAGTCTTCTATTACACTTTGATTTTTGTTAAACACAAACCGTCTTGAAACATCTCTGGGTTTATCTGGATTTCCTAAATTAAGCATTCCATTACCTCCCATATCTTATGGTCTGTTCATTGTGTTATCAAGTTTCTTATTATTATGAAGATATGAGTCCATGTCCTTTTTAATTTTTTTTTGTAAATTCTCTCATGGAATTACACGCCTCAACACGTGTATCATTGAAGGTTCCATGTTCACCGCCGTTTGAATACATCTGTGGATGTTTCTAAATTGCTTTTTGTACTTTTAGCACGTGTAAATGTTGAGTTCTGCTCAACCCGGGGCTAGAGGACGGGGACGGTAGCATGCATTTCCACTACCGTCCATGAACAGGCTCAATCAAACCGAGCCTGCAACATTTTCGTTTCTGTCGTGTTGAGCGACCTATGAAGTTTCCACTTTTCTCTATTTTTCTAGTGGCATAATCACTTAAATCAATATCAAATTTAACTTTACTTATACTGTCGGGTTCACTTATTTGTTTACATCATTAAAAACTCCCATCTATATAATTCCCGTAAAGTTTTTTTTTCTTAAAAACTTCCTTGGTTTGTCAACATATAAGAAATTATATTTTTGTTTTGTTACATTAGCAAAAGAATCGTAATCTATATTTTGTTCATTACAAATCATATTATTTTCATTTGACCTGGACTTTCCAATAAAATATAATGTGAACAGTTAATTAGGATGTCTTTTGGTGTTTTTTAGTAAAACTGACTTAAATAGATAACAGAACAGTTTTTTTTTTGCGTCCTTGAATAAAGTATTTTGCTTATTTCATTTTGAATCTTTTTTCTTCACTTATAAAATCATCAAATATTACTACCTTTTGATTTTCTGATTCAAGATTCTCATAAGGTTCAATTTCATTATTAGAATATTCAAATATTTCATTCTGTTCTACTTTAATTCTTTTTGCAATTTCATTTAAGTGGTTAATTAAATCCTGATATCTAGGTTGTTCTAAGTTTTTAGCATACAGGTATAATTTATCATAATATATAAGAGGTTTTCGTGGCATATGCATTAATGTATTTGTTTTACCTGATCCGGAAGACCTACATACTACTGTTTGCAGATCCAATTGCCCCTTAACCTTTTTTAAATCGATAAAGTTGCACGTTTACGTCACAGAAACTGTGAAGCTGCGCGCTCTGACTGTCTTTGAAGTATTGACGAACTTGCATACATTGTAAAGTGCAATAAGATGATAATAGATAAGTTTTAAAAGTAGAATACAGAATATTTCAATTACGTTCAAATGAAAACAACACTTTTTGTTTGTTATGAAAATGATTATCGACCAAATTTCCAACCACGCAAGATGTACAAGGTTTTATAGAAAGGTATCTCGTTGAACCTTCAAGCTACGTAACACTTGTAGATCCAGAAACACTGATTTATTTCATATTCAAACTTTTGCAGAGTCTTCCGTAGCTTAACTATCGCAAATCTAACTCCATTTTAGATCTAGTTTTATTTTATTTTATTGGTGGGTTTACGTGTATGTGAATTTATCTACTATTTATTTGAAGTCGTTTAAACACTCTTTCAGTTAATTACATACAGGCAGTTGCTAAACCTTGTCTTCGTTCATGGAAAGGACCAGTTATAGACTCACATAAGTCAAAATAATTCGACGTTTAGTTTGTTTTATATTTGTGACGGTCACTCTAAATGGACCAAAATAATCGAGGATAAATAACAGCACACCTTCATGTTTTATCGCTTGCACTTTATGTGTAACGTTAATCGTGTTAAGGGGAATTATGATAACTTTTAATTAATGAGGATTTGAATCCCCCCTTTTGATTAGTCTTAATAATGAGACCTCGGGCAGACCGATTTTACATTTTGAAATTTTACGTTATCTACATAAAGGGGATATCGACCAGTCAAAAAATACAACAATATTCAACTCTTGAGTACAATTATTTGGACTACCTTTTGATACATGCAAGTTTTATTTGAATTTATCTCATATTCGCAACAAATAAGCATTTAAACTCAAATCTAGCGGTGACACAATTTCTTTCGAGTGGAGAAAATAACTCATAACTGTTTCATAGGATCGCGTCAAATTAGTTAGACTAAGACTCACATATTCCGTAAGAAATTGCCGACTTTTTACAACTAAAGAGGCACGGTCGGTTCCGGGAATCGAACTTCAATCCCTTCAATCAATGATGAGCGAATCCAACAACTCGAGTCACGTTTTATAATTATTGTGAAAACTAAACACGAGATACATTATTTAAAAGAAAAGTCTGCAGCAAAAGGTACTGAAATTTAGGCAGAAAAAAGGCTGTAATGTATAAGAGAGTGTCTTTTTTCACATCCACGTTACCTAATTGCAGTGTCCATTGTGGCAAGAATCATTTAAATTTTAAATGAAGATTAGATCTAATACATCTGTTACAATCCGGTTAAACACCCGTTGAACAGTATTTAAATCATCATTTCTCGGTCATACAGCTACGTAAACAAGTTCATTCAGTATTTTTTTACTCGTATCCGAAAGGCGGAGTTACCTGTATAGACGAGATCCAAAAATAGCTTCAGCATCGTTGCTTTTGTGACGTAAAGGTACACGTCTATCGATTTAAGATAAGACGAAAGGGCAATTCGATCTGCAAACAGTAGTATTAACATTCTAAAACATGAATCTGGCATAAAAGGATAAAATTGCTTAAAGTTATTAGATTTATCACTTTTTGTATCATTATTAGGAATTTCCATTATATAATAATATTACATTATCTTACATTATCTTACATTATTATATAAATGCAATCAAAACTTAATTAAATAAGAAAAAACTTGGTCGGGCAAAAGATAAGAGATCTTAGATATGAAATAAGAAGAGAAAAAAACAGACAAGCTACTGGTCGAGAAATGTATAGTGAAATTTATAAACCAATTACAGAAGAAATAGAAAGTCAAAAAGAAGAATTGTCAAGTCAGTTAAAAGCATTACATGGAATCAATGAGCAATTAGCGTTACTTCCAAAAAGATCTAACACAAGGTATTACTGGATTAACTGAAGGATTGCAAGACGCAGAAAAAAACAAAATACAAGATTATATACCAGTAAATTGGGAAGATGAATTTAAAAAAATAGAAGATTATGGAAGAGAAAAGATGGGAATAATCAAAAAACCGTTACCACCAGAGATAATAATGACGAAAGAAGAGATTAGTAAATTATCTAAAGAAGAGATTAATGAATTAGACGAAAACTATACGCCAACACTAACAAAAGACGGATCTATTAGATTCTTATCTAAAGAAAAAATAAAGAATTAAGACGTAAGGACTGGGATGCGGATAAAGAAGCTAAAGAATTTCCTGAAAAATTGGGGGCAAAACCGAAAAAAAGAATATATTTACAGTAAATGCAGATGCTAATTTGGATACTGATGTTATAAAAAAATATGGATATATCAAACCGTCTAAAATAGTTGTTGCAGATAAATCTAATCCTAATTAATTATATATAGGCCAAATCTAGGATATAATAGGCGTTGTTAATAAGGATATTATGAGTTTAAATGGTAAAATAACTGGCAAATCAAATTCAAAATAAAACAACCCATATACAAGAAAAATAAAAAAAAAATATGTACAAGAGGAACTAATAAAGTACAAAAAAAACGGGTGATAAATAATCTTAATTTGGCTCCTACATACTGGCAAGGAATAAAACATCATAATCCATATAAAGTTTCACCAAATGGACAATACAATATGGTAATTTAATTATTGGTCTTAATAAACTTTAAGGTCAAAATAAATTGATTGCTAAGGATC
>NW_026462616.1:0-66608 GCF_021730395.1 Mercenaria mercenaria
AAAGAACTGGAAAAGAAGCAATTAACGTTAAGGTAGATGATAATTTGATTGATCTTATTAATAAAAGATAAAACAATAATAAAAAACATTCAATACTTTCTAGGAAAATATTTAAAGAATTAACAGAAAAATCAGGATTACCTATCAATTAAAGATCTATGAAATTTAAAACAGTAATTAGGGGTCAAGGTTATGACGTTTGTCTATGCTATCTAATAGAATTAATCAATGATTTAGAACTTATTTGTGGTAATATTGAAGCTGGAAATAATAATGAAGAACTAAAAAATGAAGGTATTAAAATAATTGATGAATTATTAAAAATGAATAAATTGTTACCGGAAAAACATGAAATGTTATATCAAAAATATTTTTCTTAAATATATTTGGAACACAAAATATGGTCCGTGAGCTCACGGACTTTTACTGCAACAACTGAGGCCAAAAGAAGTTTATATATTTTTGGAAACAATATTTCATATCTTTCATGAAATAGAGAAAAGTAGGAACTTCACAGGTCGCTCAACACGACAAAAACGAAAATGTTGCAGGCTCGGTTTGACTGAGCCTGTTCATGGACGGATGCATGCTACCGTTCACGCCCTCTAGCCCAGGGTTAAGCAGAACTCAACCTTTACACATGCTAAAAGTACAAAAAAGCAATTTAGAGACATCCGCAGATGTATTTAAACGGCGGTGAACATGGAACCTTCAATGATACACGTGTTGAGGCGTGTAATTCCATGAAGATCGGTATTTGGTCCTCAGATAAAGTAAAGGGTTTGCCCTAAACGAGAAAACAATTGGCAGAACTAAACAAACTGGAATTTAGGAAGGGGATCTGAGGTTATGGAGCCTGCGCAAAACCTATTTCTAAAGTGTCAAAACCGTGCCTATCTATATTTTGTTCACTTATGTTTGTGATAGTGGAGGTAAAACTCATTTGTAATAAATTTAGGGGGGAGGGTAAAGTTTACGTCTACAAGTTTTTTCTCTGTTTAATTACAGTAACTATTTGATTGTCAGTGAATTTTTATATGTCAAACACTGACAGCAATAAGAAATTCATCAAAATGAAATGAAAGGCAAACATGATATTCAAGATCAAAGGTCAAATTTATGTGAAAATCACAAAATCTGGCATATTTGAAATTCATTTTTATTCTAAGAAAATAATTTGTCATCATAAGTCACTCATATTTATCTATGTAATGTGTACATTTCAGCAAAAATCAGAATTACAAATATTATTGCAAAAAGACTAGGTCAGCCCTGATAACTGAAGGTCACATTTCATTTTCCTGCGAAAATGTAAAAACGTTTACTTTTACATTTTCTAATCTGTTTAATATGTCTTCACATTATTAGGCACTGAAGTTAATTCGTTTTAATGGTTGTATGTCAGGCAAAGTCAGCAGTGCAGATGTAAACCCAAAACCGCCAAGGGTAAAGCTAATATAAAAGGTCAAAGGTCAAATTGTGTGAAAAACTGCATAAATAGATTTCTGTTTGAAAAATAACAGATACCCTTTTTCCTTATTAGTAATTACTCGTGATTTAAATTAATGTATATATGTCCAACAATGTCAGTAATAAAATATAGTCTGGAATGAGTCAATTTCAAATGTGATATTAAGGGTCAAAGGTCATTTTCAAGTAAAGCAATGAAAAAAAAATAGCTCTTTAACTTTTCTTTTTGTTGATAACACCTTGTCGATATTAGTCAATGATATCAGTTCATTTTAATGTATAAATGTTAGGAGATGTCTGGTATGCACATACAATTTCAAAACATTCAAGGTCAACCGTAATATCAAAGTTCAAAGGTCAAAACTGTGAGAGAATGTTGCAATAAAATCACCTATTTGTAATAATTATTATTGTTTAAAAGTATTTGTTTTGTCATTTTAGTAACTGATCGTTGTTCATTTTACTGTATATATGTTAGGCGATGTCATGAAAGAGAAAATAAGTCAAGGCCAAAACCTGGTATTAAAGGTCAGGGGTCACTTTTGCATAAAAGATCAATATGTAGTATTCTTACTCATTACTATGTTCAAAAATAGCTTGTTGTTATAATTCACTGTTTATACATGTCAAGCAAGGACAGCAATGTAGGTTTTAAGTTAAAGCCAAACCTGTTATCAAAGGTCAAGGGTCAAATTTGTGTGACAATATTAAGCAAAAACAGCATTTTTGCAATGATTTTTCGTTATTGTTTTAGGGTATTTTAGTCAAAAATAGTAACTGATCATTATTCATTTCAAAGTTAATATTACAGATGATATCATTCTTTGTTAATAACTGAAAATTAGTTAAGGTCAAACCTGATATTAAAGGTCAAAGGTGAGGGTCTTCAAGAAAGTCGCAAGTATGAAAAAACTGGATGGAACAAGTTGGGGAGCCAATGGAAAGATCCTACAACAAGCTTACACTGACACCGTTCGGCCAATGGCAGAGTACGCATCCACCTCATGGGTAACCGCTTCTTAAACTAGTAAAGATAAACAGGACAAGGTTCAAAATTCAGGCCTGAGGCTAATTCTCTGAGCAACGAAAACAACACGAATAAACGAAATGGAAAAGACAGTCAACCCGGAGCCATTAGAGACAAGACGAGAGTACACAAGCCTTTATGCAGGCAGAGAAGGCAAAGAGACCACCGTCACATCCACTCCACTAAACACCCGAAAGCAGAACCAAGAACGGTCTAAAAGAACTATAGAAAGGGAAAGCAACAGCACTGGACGCAGAGGCAGAGCCGCTTGTACCCGATCAATGGGTTCCTAGACATTGTGCTTCGAAGATCAAATTAGAGGTGTCAGGAGTAGAAGAAAAGGGAAAACAGCATCAGACTCATCAGCAATCTCTAACTATAAAATTGATCAATGACCGATATTCAGCACACTCTTGGATACAAGCATATACCAATGGATCAGTGGATAAAGCAGTTCAGAATGCTGGGAGTGGTGCCTACATCAAATTTCCAGCTCCACTCTTACACTCTCTTATCCAGTCGGCAAGAGATGCTCCAACTTCAGAGCCGAGATGCAAGCCCTCACATCGGCCACACTCCAACTGTATGAGCGAGGAGAAAAGGGACATAATATTGTTTTCCTAACTGACACCGAGACAAGTCTTCAGGCTCTCGCAGACATCTCATCGAAACAGCTGCTAAAAAACATCAATCTCCTGTCTGAGAGCGACAATGTAGCAGTTCAATGGATTCCTGCACATGTGGGCATAGCCGGGCATGAAGCTGCAGACAAACTTGCAAAGGAAGCAAATACAGCAGAAACTTCCAATTTCATACAGAGAAGCTCGGATTCTACTGAAGAACAGCTTTGCGTCAGACCGGAAGAATATAAATGTTAGCTACCTGTCCAATCATGACAGTCTACAAAGCTAATCAGGCACTATCCTCCATCTGCTCACTGGACACTGTGAAAACATACGAAGAAGCTGGGTGTTGCAAAGACAGCTAAATGTTAGTGCGGAATAGAGGAACAAACACCATTCCACATCCTGCAGAGCTGTTCCCACCTGGAAGAAGGACGTCATAAAGTTTGGCCCACAGACATCTCATTTGAGACCAAGCTGTGGGGAAATGCCAGCGACCTGCAGAACACGGTGCATTTCATTGCCGCATCTTATCTTAAAATATAAAACGGCCAAAATAAGATGAAACGCAGTAAGTAAATAAGTAAGTAAGTAAGTAAGTAATGGTTAACATAGAATGAATTGTGTGTGTGTGTTCGGGTTTAACGTCTTTTTCAACAATTTTTCAGTCATATAAACGACGGTGTCTACTTGTAGCAGTGAGCACAATGCCCAACTTTATAGTGCTGCCTCACTGGAATATCACGCCGTAGACACGTGACATGATACCCCACCCAGTCACATTATACTGACACCGGGCTGACCAGTCCTAGCACTATCCCCTTAATGCTGAGCGTCAAGCGAGGAAGCTGCTAGTACCATTATTTACGTCTTTGGTATGACGCGGCCGGGGATCGAACCCACGACCTCCCGCACTCGAAGCGGACGCTCTACCACTAGGCTACCGAGGCGGTATAGAATGAATTAACATCAAGTTATAACGACAAGATATTTTTAACAAAGAAATAAAATAACAGTACTTACTTGTTCATTCTTACCCGAAAATAAATTTTAGCCTTTAACATCAGGGCTCATCTATTGACTCATGTCTGATGATATATTCATTGTTATTAATGACAAAATACCTTAAAGCAATGAAAAGTATTGAAAAAAATGCTACTATTTCTGCGATCTTTCACACAAGTTTGACCTTTTACCTTTGATATAAGCTTTACCAACCACTGTTTTTAAAATTACATATGCATTGCTGACATTGCCTTACAATTATACGAAAAAATATTTTCAATGAAAGAAATGACAAGTTAATTTCAAACGAAGAAAAAATAAATATGCTGTATTCTGAAGTTTATTTTTTTTTACAAGAAATTGACCTTTGACCTTTAATGTTAGGTTTTACTATGACCAATTTTTCATTTTTATTTCAACAGTGATATTGTCTATTATAGATATCTTAAAATGAATAATGATCAGTTTTACTAGTGAAAACCTGAAACAATAAGAAATATCATTGCAAAATGCTGCTTTTAGTGATTTTTTCTACACAGATTTGACCTTTGACCTTTTATAATAGGTTTGCACCTGACTTATTGGGATAAGACCTACATTGCTGACCTTGCATGACATGTTTAAATTAAAGTAAACTGATAACAATGAATAATAACAACAAGCTATTTTTGAACCAAATAATGAGTAAGTATGCTGCATTTTGTGCTTTTTATACAAAAATGACCACTAACCTTCAATACCAGGCTCGGACTTGACTTATTTTCTCTTTCATGACATCGTCTGACATATATACAGTAAAACGAACAACGATCAGTTACTAAAATGACAAAACAAATATATTTAAACAATAATGATTATTTAAAATAGGTGATACTATTGCAACATTTTACTCACTTTTCTGACCTTTGACCTTTGATATTATGGTTGATCTTGAATATTTTGAAATTGTATGTGCATACCAGACATTGCCTAACATTTATACATTAAAATGAACTGATACCATTGTCTAAATATCGACAAGATATAATCAACCAAGAGAAAAGTTGAAGAGCTATTTCTTTCATTTTTTTTACTTGAAAATAACCTTTGACCCTTAATATCACATTTGAACTTGACTCATTCCAGACTATATTTTATTACTGACATTGTGGGACATATATACATCAACCTAAATCACAAGCTGTTACTAATAATGAAAAAAGTATCTGTTATTTTTCAAAAAGGAAGCTATTTATGCATTTTTTCACACAAATTTGACCTTTGACCTTTTATATTAGCTTTACCTTTAGTGATTTTGGGATTAAATCTGCACTGCTGACTTTGCCTGAAATACAAATATTAAAACGAATTAACTTCAGTGACTTATAATGCGAAGACATATTAAACAGATTAGAAAAAGTAAAACTAACAGTTTGACCTTCCGTTATCAGGGCTGACCTTGACTTTTTGGAATAATATTTATATTTCTGATTTTTGCTGATATATAACCATTGAGTGACTTACGATAACAGACATTTTTCTAAGAATAAAAATAAATTTCAAATATGGATTTTTTTGTGACTTTGACTTAAATTTGACCTTTGACCTTGAATATCATGTTTGCCCTTCATTCCATTTTGATGAATTTCTTATTGCTGTCATTGTTTGACATTTATACATTTACTGACAATCAAATAGTTACTGTGATTATACAGTGAAAAAACTGGCAGACGTAAACCTTACCCTACCCCCTAATATGTTTACAAATGAGTTTTACCTCCACTTTCACAAACATAAGTGAACAAAATATAGATAGACACGGGTTTGACACTTAAGAAATGGTTTTTTATGGAGGATATGAAATATTGTTTCCAAAAATATATAAACTTCTTTTGGCCTCAATTGTTGCAATAAAAGTCCGTGAGCTCTCGTACCAATAGTGTTAAGTTCTAAAGCAGTTAAAAACGATAATATAAATACTCCAAGCGATTTTACACTTTGATTCAGTCTTTCCTTAATTTTAGATAAAAATAAAACTTATGCTGTTGGTTTGGATAGTATTAACACTATGACTTACTCTTGGCATAATATTAGTGATGAATACGATAATAAAATAATTCGTTATGATAATGGTAAAGATTGGAAAGATATCATATTTACAAATGGTTCTTACAGTTATACGGATATTAGTAATCACATCAGGGAATCACTGATAAGCAATGATGATTATGAAGAATTTTATAAAACAAACATTGCTCCAATAAAGTTGGAATTTGATTTAAGTAGTTTTAAAATCTTAATTTCAATTCATAGTAATTTTAAGTTGGATTTGGGAATATCGAATTTTTATACATTGCTTGGATTTGAGAAAAAAAATAAACAAAACTAAATGGGGAACTACGACACCAAATATAACTAACTCTTTGTACACAATTTAGATTCATTGTGATTTTATTGATAATTCACTAGGAATTAAAACATGTTGAAGGACAATTATGAATCATTACTGACTTAAAACTGCAGAAAAAAATATGTACCAGGACATGTATTCATGTACCCAGGATGCACAAAAAAGGAGAAAGTGAAACCCCTTATTTCCATTGTGGTCCTAGATGAATAATGACATGTATTAGCAAGGGACAACAACTTTGTGATAAATGGTGGTAATTTGAGCAAATTTTCAGCAGTTTAAAAAAGTATCACAGTAAAACAATCACAGTATAATTAGAAAAGACATATGTAACTACAAGCTATGTGGAAGATGATATTTTACTGAAACCTTGAACTGCTGCATGTTTGCAGAATTTTTAACATTATATAGCAAATTATTCCACAAAGAACAACCATTATAGCTGAATGAGGTTTTACCAAATCCTTTGACTTTAGGAATGCTGAAGCATGACCCTTTACTAAACCTGGTATTGTGACTATGTACAGAACTGGCTTGAGTAAAGTACTCGTTAATGTAAGAAGGGGCAGAACCTGAATGTATATTTAAAAAGTGATTTAGAGTTATTTGTTCCACTGTTCTTGTGACAGGTAACCAGCTCAACTGTAAAGTGTTCTGTATCAATGACTTCTTTGATCAAGTCTAAGGACAAACCTAATGATCTTGTTTTGAGTAACCTGGAGCCTATTATTCAGACTCTGAGAAATGCTATAGTACCATACAGAGCAGGCATAGTCAAAGTGATATTGGATCAAGGACATGACTAACATTTTCTACAATGATAAAAACTTTTGCTTTCTGTATAGAAACGTAAGTCTTGCATTTGCTTTTTTAATGATTGACGTGACCATAGTCTCATAACTCAAATATTGATCCAATATAGCACCCAAATAATTAACAGAGTTGGTGTGCTTAATCATCGTACCATTACAATGAAGATTAGCACTCTTTTTTAACCTGGGCTTTGAGGCAAATACAATTGATTCTGTTTTTCCTAGGTGCAATGACAATTTGTTGTCAACTAACTAGTTACTTACTCGTTCAAGATGCTGGGTTAACAAACGCTCAAATTCTATTTTACATTTGCCAGACACTAAAATGGCAGAGTCATCTGCATACAATAAAAAAGTTGGTAATTTACAACACCTGCCATGTCATTTACATAAATTAAAAACAGCAGAGGCCCAGGTGTGGAGCCTTGAGGCACACCACATGTGATATTTGAAGATGACGAAAGAATGCCAGATATGTCTATACATTGTTCTCGACCAAATAGATATGATTGGAACCATCTGATAACATCCGGACTAAAACCTCTTTTGAGTTTGTCTAATAGGATAGCATTGTCAACTGTATCAAACGCTTTTTGCCAATCAAGCAGAATCATGCCAACATAATTACCTGTATTTAAATTATACCTTATATAGTCAGACAGATGTATTAAACATGTATCTATTAAAAAAAAAACACTTCTAAAACCTGATTGAAACTCGTATAGTAAATTCTGTTTACTCAAATAATTTTCAAGTTGGCCATATACAACTCTTTCAAATATTTTATAAACAATACATAAAATTGATACAGGTCTGTAGTTTTCTGCTTCAGTTTTAACACTCTTTTCATATAAAGGAACAACACGTGCAGCTTTCAAATCATCTGGCACAACTCTTTGTATTATAGACAAATTAATAACACGTGTAAGTGGACAAGTAACAATATTCAAAAAAATATTATATAGTGTATGCATAATTCTGATCTCCATGGTAACCACAGCGATTTTTTTTTCAAATCTTCTCCTAAATCACATGGCAAAAATATATTTGGTATTTAATTATGTCTAGTGCGCCTTGACCATATGTGGTCAAATCGTGCTCCTGGGGGCCGCTGGATTTACATTTTTACACAGCCTTGTAGGACCACATTCGTAACAGATCGCATTTTTAACAGATTCCGTACGGATGTGATCGTATTCGTAACAGGTAAATGTGTTACGAATGTGTTTGTCCAACATGGGGGTTGACATGAGAAACACATGTGTATCATGTTGAGTTTTATACTGCAGATGTTCAATCAGTTGGTTGTCATCGCAACATCTGAATGACTGCCATAGGCACCATAACAAGTTAGCGTCGTTGTCGTTTACGTCAATGACGTCATAAAATTATTTGAACCGCATCATGAGAAAATGGGCCTTCTTGAAACTTCGAGGATTTGCGACCAGGGTGGTACTTCTACTGTTACCTCGACTAGATGAAATGTAGACCCACATGCTCGGGTCACTGGTGCGAACTCGGTTGCGACATACATTTGTAGCTATCTTACGTCTTCCAGAGCTATTTCAAGTGTGACAAACAGGATGTTGCCATGCCCTGGGACAAATTATATGCAACTTGTCATGGACGGAGTCGTTAGCTTTAAGTCCAGGAGGACCCGACCTTGTGCTGCGAACTAATGTCTATAAGATTTTAAGAAAATACACCTTATTTTGTAATTACTCTCACCCCACTTTGCCAACCTGTGAGGTGATAGGCCTTCTTTTTTTATAATCCCGCCGTGAAATAGCCGTTTGTTCCGTCGTGCAGTTATATATAGGTTATTACCCTGGTATAACTTACTCAATAAAGTTAACATCAGGGTTTTAAATGGGACATATTTCATTTGATGTATCCGTTGTCGTCAGTATAAGTTTTTATCTTTAAAGCAATGCTGATTGACAAAGATAAACAAAACGAAACGAAACATCTATCTTGCAGCGAACGTGGACGCCTGCATTAGGATCAGAACAATAGCCATAAGCAGTCTTCGAATAGTCAAACTAGTCACTATTTTAAAGTATACATAAATGTATACTTTACCCGATGATCTACGAAAACAAGCTATTACAAGACTTTCTATGTTAGTTGAGACTGCCTTGATCTTGACTTTAGTGCATTTTATTTGGTGTTGAAGCGATACAACCAACGAATTGCCGATTATAAAAGTTGAACAAGGATTGCATGCGTTGTGCATCTTTCCCCTTTAATCATACAAATTCATATATTCATGCATTTAGTGACTTCTGTCGTGTTCACAATGCTATAATAAGCGAATTTTGTCATTTTAGGGGCCATAACTCCAGGACAAACGGTGCTATATAGCTGGTTTTCTGCAAGGAACCGAGATGTTGTAGATATATAACATCTATATAAGTTTGGTCAAAATGAAATAATATATATGGCCGTAGCTCCAAGTCAAATGGTGCAATACGGTTGTTTTTGAAAGGAAACGGCATCTTATAGATATATAAGTTCTGTGCAAGTTTAGTCAAGATATATCAGGGCCATAACTCCAAGACGAATAAGGTAATATAGCTTGTTTTCGAAAGGAACCGAGATATCAGATATATATATAAAGTTCTCTGCAAGTTTTGTCAAAATCAAATAATAAATGTTGTCTCTATCATATTCACAAGCATACCCAGAAATCTAAGTCAATTTGCTGGCTTATTGACGAAATTGTCTCCCTTGAAAACAGCTTATCGAGTGTATCGATTAGCCAGTATCGGAATTTTACGCCTATTAAAATATAGAAGAGAAAAACTTTAACACATCAAATGACATCAAAAGCATATCTGACAATATTTATTAAGTTATTGAAGCAATCTGCAATATTTGCACTTTCTTTCAATATAATTTTTAATAAAATAAAATATGATCTTTTGCTTCCCTGAGCGTTTGAAATAAGTAACTGTTTTTGATCCCGAGTCCAATTGATTTCTGTAGGAAATGACAGATTTTAAGCTTTCCGTGGTTATTTTGAATGATATATTCTCATATTTATACTCATCTCACAACATTTATTAAGTTGTTGAAGTAAACTGGAAAAGTTAATTTTTCTTTCAATGAGTTTATTTTTAAGTTATTTTTGTCTTTTTGCTTCCCTAAACGTTTAAATATCACTGATTTTACTAATTTGAAATATTTTGCCCGTCATAGCTAGTACACGTGTACTGATGACACCGGATAAACAGGTACAAGTCTCTGAATTAGATTCTAATTCCGTGTTAAATGTCATTACTTTGTGAGATTAAATAAAAAAAATGTTATTTTAAACTACATGTTTAAATATAATATATTTTATTTTTAATCAATTTAAATACTTTTAACTCTACTAGAATTATTCATTGCATTAAAATAATATTCATACTACATGTTCATAGTTAAACTTGAATACTGTACGTGTAAAAAGAACACATGGACATTAAAAGTAATATTTAGTTTATAACAAACATTTGCAGTTAACTTTTTTTTTCGAGTTCCCTCTTTTTCACATACTTCATTCAAAAGTAATGCGAAAATATGAAAACATATTTTATCCGGCTGCAGTTATTGTTATTATTGCATATCTGTACATGATAAAATCCAATCAAGCATCACTTTCGCATTGTCATATAAAATGCTGACATCTCGTATTTCTGTATATTATGGTAATTATAATTGGATTAGTGTATGATTGTCTGACATGCCCCGCGGCTAGGGACAATTATCACGGCTCTTGTCTAAACGCTTAAAAATCTAAATCATGGATATGAAGTTATAACTTTTGATAAATCATATTACCATTCAAAATCGAAATTTACATCATTGTAAAGTAAAATGCATTTGTGGGCCACGGATCCATAATATTAAAAAACTTTTTTAAATTGAAAAGACACCTTTTTCAAGGAGATTCGAAATACACATATATTTTGCCCTATATGAAAAGTTATATTTAGAAAATACGCTGAGTAATGGGAATAACATGCTTCCCGACAATTTTTAAAGAAAGAGCTAAAAAATTGTATTTTATACTTTTTGGTTTTTAACAAATACCACATTATCACTCAAAATCACCATTTTTTTGAAGAAATGTCAAATATTATGCATATCATATATATACATGTGCGTCGATCTAATTCCGTGTTTGTAGAATTAAATAAAAAAATTATTTTAAATTACTTGTTTGAATAAAAATCTTTGAATTAAAAAAATATTATTTTTTTTTAATTCATTTACTTTAAATTTGTGATTCACATATATTTTTGCCCTAAAAAATATAATCAAAAGATTAAATACGTATCTAAAAGTTACGCTGAGTCATTGGAATAACCTTCTTGACTCTCAATTTTGGAACAAAAACCCGATTATCGTTCAAAAGCACCAGTTTGAAGAAATTACAATGTTGTGTATTCTGCAAATAGCCTCGGGCTATTTACTCCACTTGTGTAAAAAGTTTCATTTCATGTCGTTACAATACCCCTAATTAACAAAAGCAGTGTAGTGTGTCAAGGGTATAAAGATAGTTAAAATGGTATAAAGAGAAACAATCAAATTTAAACAATTTGGCTTAATAATCAAGGGACAATACTCTTCAAAACACGGTCTCATTTCTGGACATCGAAAATGTGAACGGTCGGACGGTTGGTCGACGGACTACGGACGACGTACAAAGGGTGATCACAACAGCTTACTTTGTCACTTCGTTCAATTCAGCTAAAACATGTTACAAATGTGTTTCAGATGTAATAATGCACTTTTTTGCTCATTTTTTCGATCGAAAATGACATGTGACAAATGTGATCAGATGTCATATGAAAAATCGACATCGATCACATTTGTCTCAAAAATTGTTACATATGTGCTTGATTTCTGTTACGTATGCGATCTCATTTGTAACACCTGTTTATTAGCCCTATTCTTGGCTCACTAATTTTACATGTACTTGTATAGGAAACACTTTAAAGTCTTATTGTCTGAAGATGCAAGACAAAGAGCTTAGATTTATGGTAGTCTAGTGGCCTTCAAAACTGTCCGTACAAACAAATTAGAGGACCATGATGGCCCTATAATGCTCGCCTGAATCAAATGGGTAGATGATCTGTTAGTAGATAGTAGACAATGATATGTGCCAATGTCTCAGAGCTATTGGTCCCTTCAGGCTTTAGACAGATCTTTTTTCTTGTACAAGTGCACGTTAATCAAATGACATCATACATACTTTGACTGTAACGGATAATGAAAAACAACATATGTATCTGTTTACAGTGAATTTATTTCAATCGTAGAATGAAACATACACATAAAAATAGCGGAATTAACTTCTCGCAAATGCAAAAATCTTAAAATATTTAGCTTTTAGTAAGTCAACTATAATTTTTGTATAAAGGCACCTATATTATGTCACGAATATTTCCCAGAGCTTAGGAAACATTTATTTTAGGAGATATTTGTGAGGGTGACTGTTTTTGGCTGTAAAAAAATCCTTCCTTTATCCTTCGGCATAAAGACCTAATTGTCAAAACAAGCGCGTGCCAGTTTTTAATCTTTGTATACGGCTTTGTTTATCATAGTGTCGATCTATTGAATGGGACAGTCAATTTTGGCCTATGAGATACCTTTTTCTCTGTGGGCATTACTTCCGAATCCTATCCTCGCATGCCAGGTGGCTTCATGGGATTCGAACTTTGACCTCCCGCTCCGAAAGCGGATGCAAGGCCGACAGAGACGCAAACTTTGTACGTGTGTTCCTTGGGTGTATCTAAGTAAATGTAGATGTAACAACGAGAATCTCTCTCTCTCTCTCTCTCTCTCTTTATAAATAAATAAATAATACAATGTAGTATTTTCAGTTGCATTAGCATAAATTATACAAATTTTCATGATCACATTGTTTAACCCAATAATCCTTTTTTGGTTAAAAATGTTGCCCCCGATTTACAAACAAGATATTAAACAGTTGTTTTACATAAGGCAGTTGCTAGGATCCTAGTTTCCGATGAAGTTCCATATCTCTAGATAAACCTATGAGGAATGGCTAAGAGTACGGAAGTGTTTATGAGCATGAAATATACGTTAAAACATGCTTAAAGTTAATTAAAATATCCTTAAGGAAAAAAGGTAATGACGAAAATAAAAAATTGGCGTTTTATTTACCATGTTTTGAACTTTAATCATTCGAGAATGACAGCGATATTTCCTCCATGTAATTAGTTTAATCCAAAGTGGTGGTCAGAAAATTACGAAATCAACGGCAGGCCTGTAGCTCAATATTTTAAGTATAATAAGTAAGTTTACAACAACATAAATGTATATATATATATATATATATATATATATATATATATACGTATACATTACGTATACATTTCATGTCTCATAAATACTTCTGTAATCCTAGCCTGTCCACATAAGGTTATTTAGAGATACGGAACTTCGGTAATCATAGAATTGGTATCGAAGCCCTAGCCACTGCCTTTACATAATGTAAACTTCTCATATAGCAAAATATGCTATTTTTCAAACTCGTCCATTGGTGACACACAATCAAACCGAGCCTGCAACATTTTCGTTTTTGTTGTGTTGAGCGACCTGTGGAGTTTCCACTTTTTCTATTTTGTTAAGTATACGTGGTTCATATAGTGTATGAATGCTTAATATAATACAAGATATGCAAGATACATTTCCCGGCAGAATCTCTCGCTTCAGCACAAGCATATTACGGTAAAGCTCTGAAACATCTAATTTACATATATTGTTTACGTAATCTTGTTCCGTGACATTTAAATAAAATTTTCACTGCGTATATCGCACAATCTCCACGCAGAGTTGTCATTCCTTACCTCTGCAGCAGGCTAATGTCAAGGTTTAAGAATACTGGTTCCCTTAGCACAGTATGTTACTTCAACAAAAGGTATCCATAAAAGAAACTAGCATTCTAAATGCACGAACTATATTTTTGTTTCATACAGTAACTCTGTAAATAGTGTGATGAGTACAAGAGAGTGCTTAGCTGCGTTTTTTTGAGTTACCACATCTACACGGTCTGACAATGATCTTCATCGTTTTGGCTTATGGAGCCAAAGTAGCGATGAACGCCGCTGACGAGACTTGGCACTGAAAAACAAAATATAGTTTGCTAAATATTACATTAAAGTTTTGGAAATAACGGATGTGCCTCAGTTCAGTGTTATACGTAAAATAAATGTGCTTTATATTTTGATAAATCGTGTTTTTAATGATAGAAATTGATTTTAAAAAAAATGGTTTCTTTTCTTTTACTGTTTCTACAGATGAAAATTTAACATATTTGTAAAAATCTGTGCTCAAAACATCACGAATCTTTAAAAAGTTGCAATAAACGATTTACATTTGCTGCATTTGTACAGCAGTACTCAAACTGTAACGATTATTTGGCGAAAACTGCTGAAGCTTTTCATTTTGTTTTCATCCAGGTGGAAGCTTAGAAGCTACTCAAGTTCCGTGATAACATCAGTAAAATCAGTAAAATCAATTTACGTCTCTAAAGTCGTATTTTTCCACGTACTCGCCTCCTGCTCCAAAGCGTGTTTACATTTTTTGTACGTAAAAGTTCGCTGCTTATACCAACTAGAATGTGTCTGTAGGACACAGGGTGTCCCCCCCCTCCCCCCCCCCAACACTGGTACATTTGTCACAAATAAGGGGCAATAATTCAAATGTTTGATGTCTTAATGGGGTAAAGCCTCAACAAACATTTTATGAAAAGGATTTTATAACTGTGAAAATAGGGGGCGTAGCAAGATAAAAAATAGGAGGAGAGCATGTTCATATCATGATTAAGACCCATGCAAGGTTTCATAAATCTACATCAAATACTTTTTGAGCTAGACATGTTCCAAGGTGAAAATGTGCTTTTTTGACTATTTCAGGGGCCATAACTCTGAAAATAGGGGGCGTAGCAAGATAAAAAATAGGAGGAGCGCAAGTTCATATCATGATTAAGACTCATGAAAGGTTTCATAAATCTGTATCAAATACTTTTTGAGCTAGGCGTGTCACAATGTCAAAATGTGCATTTTTACTAACTCTGAATATACGGGGGAGGGCGGGGGGGGGGGGGGGGGGCCAGACGAAAAATAGGAGGTGCTCAAGTTCATATTATGATAAAGACTCATGCAAGGTTCCATCAATCTATATCTAATACTTTTTAAGCTAGGCGCGTCACGCACTTCGGACGGACGGACGCACGGACAGACGGACGGACGCACGGATGCACGGACAAGACCGAATCTATATGCCCCACCACTCATGGGGGGCACAAAAAGTGGACGCACCGCAAGTTTTGTACCAACAATGTAGGATTGATCATACACCGTGATCATACCTCTTACAGCGAAAATCATACTTTGCAAAATTTACGGGAAGCCGTGACGATGACGTCATTCGCAACGTTCTTGCACTGGCTTTAGGATTTTGTTTGTTTGCACTTCACGCAAGAACCTGACGGCCTTTACACTTCCTTCCTGTTTTAAAAGTGTCCTTTCAGTTGCATGTATAGTTTCATTACGAAAAAGAAGTAAAAGAATCATGTTGGCGCCGTTTACGAATTTGTGTGACTGATGCGATGTAATCGGAAGTTCATGCAGACAACTAGTCTGCGGTGTGAACATAAACCGAAACCGGAAAACAGCGAAAACATTGCCTCAGTATTAATCAGTTTCCCTGTCCAATATTGGTTCCCATTCAAGATGGTTTCCAATTATTGGATCAGGTTACCACCAAGCGAAATAGCCAAAATTGTGGCTAACAGACTGCGTCGTAAAATAATATTTGAACCAAGCTGTTTTCCTAATCAAAATATATACCAGTCGAGCACCTGAAAAGCTCGGCCAATTAGATAGTGTCCTAGATTTTATAAACCAATGAAATCGTGTCCTTCTTTCTAAGGTAAATAAAGAATGACATATCGACAACAACACTTTTTCCCTCGACGAACGTACTTCATTTTGTTGTATTTTATGCATGATTATTAGGGAAAAACACAACTTTACCTCATGTAATAATGTCTTTGTTCCACAAAGGAAGAAAAACTGAAACTACCAGAAAATGCTGCTGCTCAAAATATGCATGCCCCTTTGATAAAGGTAAAAGGTAAAGGTAAATTTTATTTACCGTCGCTTTGTGAAACAACTGACATAAGCTCTATAGAGATTTTGAGCGACCGGACAAATTACAAATGATGACTCTAGAATTTTGCTCAATAAAATTTATAAGATATTTACACATCTTGTCTTTTCAAAATGCGTTGATAGATAAATGTGCAAAGTCCAAGCTTGTCAGGTTGTTCATGCATAAAAAAGTCTTCCAACATTTATAATTATCACAAATTATATATTATAAAATGTAACAAAACTCTATCTTTTTTCATTTACAACTGCAATAAAGCCTCTTCTCAGTCACCTTCAAAACAAAATCAGAGACTTGCAGTTATAACTTGTCCTTAATACTAAATGTAGATTCACTTGAAAATGCATATTTTGCATAAAATGCCAATAAAATATACTATTAAATCACTCACTACATTTGTATTCAAGATCAAATAGACATATAGCTTACATTAATGGTTGTCATGCATCTTCTCTACAGGAATGTTTCATGAAGGCTGAAGGGTGAAAATTGATGTTTTTCACTGGAATGCAGTTTATCATAATGTGATACCTATTATCAGGGACACATACAGAATTTTGGTTAATGAGGTTGCAAAGTTTCTTGAGGATCAAATGCGTATGGCCCCTTGGAACATTGTGCAAGCATACCTGACATTTGACACAGTTTGATCATGACATTTTTTTTAAAAAATGCCACAATTAAATTTTCGGTATAGGCAATTTGACTAAGGTGATGTCTTTTCATTTTGACAGTCTGCAAAAAAGAAGAGAAAGTTCTGTGAGTGATTCAGTGAAGCAAGCTGAACTTTTGTCTAAAATAACTGATGTATACATTTTTGGTTGTCAAAAATCAATGCTTGTTGGATTCTGGCCCCATTCAGACCAGACCTGTACGAAAAGTCCAGACGGAATCCGCCTGGAAAAGGCACGTCATTGGGCAGGAATTGAGCAGGAATTGCAATATTCCGTGTGAAATTGACACAGACACGGATTTTTCCTAGAGTCCGTACGGAGACTTTCATTTTTCCGTGCGGATAAATTTGGTTTTCCGTGCGAACTCTCATTATTTTCCTGCTGCAACCCACCCGTCATTTTGGTAGACACGGACTTTTTCGACTTAAATTTTGTAGACGGAATTTTGGCACTTAGTAATTTTTACAACACGGACTTTTTCCACTTAAAAATTTGTACACTCCTACAAGCCCCAAAACAAGAGTAAAATTAAGTATGGATACAATACAAAGGAATAATGAAAAACATTACTTTGAAATCTAGTCAAGTTTTAGTCTATATTTAATCGCCCTTAGCTCAGATTTCCGCACTGCATTTCAAGTGGAAAAAATGCGGAAAAATTGCTGAAACCTTCAGTTTCTGCGGAAAATAATTTTTGTTTTTACGGAAAACATGCAGAATAATGACACTTAAACATTTCTCAGTTGCGGAAATTCTGACTCTGACAATTTTATAATGCGGAGAAGTTCTACTTAGACATTTTCAGTTGTGGAAATTTTGACTCTTGACTATTTCGTAAGATAGGGATACTTTGAAAAAACTTAGTGGTAAATTTGACTTTTTCTGATTTTTCTTTTAAATAAATAAAATATTACAAGATAATTTTTGCAGTAAATGTTGGCGGACCTCTTTAGGAATGAAAAGAGTTTCATTAATATTCTTTCAGAAATTAAAAAAAATGTGACATAAATTTAACTGGTTTGCCGACTAATGGAAATGTTTTGAACAATCTTGGTAGAGGGTCATACAAGGACCATTTGTGTAAAATTATTGTAAAATCTTTCTAGCAGTTTCCCACAAGATTTGTCACTTGAATATTTTGCTTTGTTTAGATATCACAGATATCTCTAAAAATTTAGATATACCTTAGTAAGGCTATTTTTTTCTAATGTGTATACTTTCTTTTGATGTGTGGTGTAGATGTTATTGCAATTGTGCTGTTTTTATCAAACGGGTGCTGTGTGAACGAGTTTGATAGTGTATACAGCTGGAACTTTTGCTTAGAACAATCTTGTGTTTCAGATAAAATAAATTTAAACTACTGTATCTATCATCAGATTAACGTCTACTTGCATAATTGTGCCTATTTTTAATTCATTCAAAATTTTAATTAATTAAATTTCAGGCATTAATATGCTTCACTGTATGAGCATGTGTGTGAAAATATATTTAACTAAAATTGAATAAAGAACATAATTTTAAAGATTTTGAATATGATATAAGCTCACTTTAGAGCGAAATTTCTTGCCTACTTAGCGGGGAAAGTATACATTTATCCGAGCACGCGCCGGGGATAGATATTCCTGTCCTTCCCTAGGGAAAAACCTTATCTAAAATAGCGTGCACTAAGGTGACGTCACATAGTACTGATACCATTGTGACATAAACTTTATAAATAATGTCAGGAAATACCCAAACCTATTTGTCTCCACGATCTATTTTGAACATGATAGGCAAGAAAAATGATCTAACATGTCTGCCTGTGTAAGACAGCTGTTTGCCCTACCCTTGGGATAGCATGGATAAAAAACCTCGCTAACGCTCGGTTTTCCATTCCACACTGTCCCTCGGGTAGGGAAAACACCGTCTTATACAGGTAGGCATGTAAGATCCTTATAGTCTTTGGCAAGCTATTGTGACCACCCCATGTCCGTCATCAAACTTTCATTCTAATAAAAGCTTGTCATATTTAGAAATGAAAATTCTCTTATTTCCGCAGCATCTTCACATTCTGATTAATTGCTGCAGATTTCCTCGGCTCAATACTCAGCATTCCGTATTGATTGCAGGACTTTTCTGATACCTTATTTTTCCCCAAATTCCGCATTTTTTTCCGCATTCGGTGACTCTATTCTCTACATTAATTGCGTAACTTTTTCCGATATCTGATCTTCTCCCAATTTCCGCATTTTTTCTGCATTCGGTGGCTCAATACTCCGCTATCCGTATTCCACTGCATTGATTGGGGAACATTTCCGATACCTGCTTTTCCCCCAATTTCCAGTGTTTTTTCGACATTCTAGATTTGTTGCGGATTTCCTCGGCTCAATTCTCCACAAATTCCGCATCATTTGCGGAGATCTGAACTAATTAATGTATTATATTATAATAAGCAATACTTTTATGTTTAATTAAGAAATACCAAGTTCCCAAGTGTGGTTTATCGTAGAATAACCCTTGTTTTTGAGTTCTTATGCATAAAAATATATGATATACAGTGCAACCTCTCAAGAGAGGCACTCTCTACAGCAAAACCTCTCCACAACAGCATCATCAACCTTTTCCCATAGCGGAAATTTACTATCAATTTAACCTCTATAGAGCAATAACCTCTCCACAGAGGTCAATATTTGCATTTCCCAAAGGATGTTGCTCTGCAGAGGTTGCACTGTATTGTTTCGCATAAGAACGAAAAACTAGAGTTATTCTAAGGTAAATCACACTTGGGAACTTGTCATTTCGATTCTAACACGACATACACTAGTGCATGCACATGCCATTAAAAGGGTCATGAAATTGGCCTTAATTTTTTTCAAACGTTTTTAACAGAGTTTTAACAGGTCACCATTAAAATTCACCCATTACTTCTTACTATTTAATGGGATTTTCATGACCATAGTTTTAATGCCATACATTAAAAAGCCATGAAATAAGTATATTAAAACCCTGGTAAAATATACCTTGTAAAATGACTTTGATGGCCATGAAAAGCTGCTTAAAATAAACCATTAAAATAAGTTAACAGGCTCCTTAAAACTCCGTGAAAAATTTTAATTGGCATGAAATTAATGTGCCATTAAAAAAATACCCCTTAATTCCACATTAAATAGTAAGAACTAATGGGGCCATTAATTTTTTTAATACTCTGTTAATGGCCGTTAATTATTGAAAAATTGATTAATGGTCTCATTAAATATGCCAGATTCAATTTTAATGGGTTCGTAATATTTTAATGGTCTATCAAATTAAGGGCCATGGAAATTTGCCATCAGAATTAGACATCTTAAGATAATCAACTTCATATTTATATTTGCCGTATTGATTTAAACTAAGTATTACTACACATGTAATAGTATCTATACATATGTACTGTTTTGTAAAATGCTAGAAGAATATTTGTTTCTTCTTTTTTCTCTCATTATTTTGTAATGTAAACAGATGTAACAGCCTCGTACATATTGTCATATTGTATCCTTATTCTGTCATATGTTCATATGAAATGAGAAAATAAATGGATATTGTATTGTATTGTGTTGTACTGAGAAGGGTTTACAGGTACCGGTTTAATAGATCAAGTGACCATGTGGGTAGTTTTAACTATTCAACATTATAATATTGACAAACATTCTGACTAAATTTTTACTGGTACAGACATTAGGCATCAGGTGTATTCAAAAAGCAACTGTTGATGACAATGTCAGCGCACAATGGGCAATCACAACTTAGCTCTACTTCAGTACTTTGTGCTCAGGTGCATGAACTTAAACAGCTAAGAGCAAATGTTTGAGGGATTGCATCACAAGTAGCTTCCCCACTCCCCAATCAAGCGTACCACACTCTTTGATTCATTGGAACGAAGAAGCGATTGATCTGCCCATGTCCCAAATGAATTTAAATCAGACTGTAAATTTTCACAATCATGTGTACTGTTCACTTCTCTATAAACCTTAGTTTCTACTCAAGGATTGGAAAATTTGAAAATCTAAACTGGTCTGAACACATTTTATAATGTAAATTCCTTACCCCATCCATTTTCTTATACAAATGCTGATTATTTGGACAGGAAAAACAAAAACCAGAAAAAGTGGCATGCATCAATACATAGTTACCCTTACCAAAATAATGTAGATTGATGTACTCAAATAAGTTAATAAGTTTTCATCCGGCTTTCATTGAAATAAATCCGATTTTTTGTAGGAACACAATTTGGCAAACATTTGAAAGAAATGGCGTAACTGCATCAAGGGGAAATAACTTTAATGCAACTAAATGTAACATCATGATATATTATAGACGATGTGTGCATAGTATGTATTTATTATGATTAAAGTCCATTTTAGATCAATATGGGACTGGAGTTATAAGCATTCAATGGGAGTGCAAGCCAGAAACCAAACAAAAGAAAATATACGAATCACATTTTACAGAATGAAGGATTTAATGGGCATCACATTGCTGTTAAGGGCCATTACGTTTACTCTTAAATAACATCGTACAGAACCTGAACATTTAATGGGCATTAAATCAAATTTATGGGCCATGAATAATCCTGTTAAATTCAAAATATACAGAATTTCACTATTTTTTCAAAACCATTAACTTTTTTAGCTACCAACCTAAAGTTTTAATGGCATGATTCATGGTCAAAAATGAGTGTTTTAATGGCATTTTCACATGTAACCCATTAATATTGTGAGACCTGTTAAATAAGGTGATGCAAGAATTAATGGGGTTAATTAACGGTTTTTCCTATTTTAATGGATATTTTACTGGGTTTTAAACTATGTTTAACGGTATGTGCATCCAGTAGTGATACTAGCATCAACAGTTCTAGAAAAAAAATGGTAACTACATTTTTTGACCGTGCTTAGTCTTAATACACACCTAGATCGGATGACGTCATTGCATACGAGTGGTTTATTGCAGAACAACCCGCGATAGATTTTGCTCTACCTGTATGTAGGTTATTCGCTGGCCGTGTTAGAATATATTATAAAGAGCATATTATATAAAGAATTATACGCCCTGAGTGAGGCTGGACCCTACATCGATCAGAGGCAAGTGATTTGAAGTCTGAGCAACCTAACTACTTGGCCACGGAGACCCTATTTTCCTGCTCAATGACGTGCGTAAAGCTGCTCCGCACGGAATCCGCACGGATTTTTTTCCTGCTAATTTAAACATTCCGTGCCGATTTTCCTGGCCAATGATGTGCGTAAAGCTGCTCCGCACGGAATCCGCACGGAATTTTTCCTGCTAATTTAAATATTCCGTGCCGATTTTCCTGACTGATGCCGTGCGGAATCTCTGTTTTATTAAGGTACATAATGCAAAGAAGACAGTTGTCACATTTCATGTTGTGGTATCCCTTAATTGTTATGAAAATGTATTGAGACAACAATGTACATTTTGGTGATTAATATGTAAGTATGATCATAAATTTACGATGTATATCATTCTTTCATATTGTCTTTGTTGTACCAAGAAGTTAATAAATGTGTGGGAAATTTTTAATTGTTATGAAAATGTATTGAGACAACAATGTACATTTTGGTGATTAACATGTAAGTATGATCATAAATTTACCATGTATATCATTCTTTCATATTGTCTTTGTTGTACCAAGAAGTTAATAAATGTGTGGGCAATTTTTAATTGTTATAAAAATGTATTGAGATAACAATGTACATTTTGGTGATTAATATGTAAATATGATCATAAATTTACCATGTATATCATCCTTTCATATTGTCTTTGTTGTACCAATTAGTTATTAAATGTGTGGGAAATTTTGAGAAAAACCTGTTTATGTTTTATGGTAATCTATATTATTTCTCAAGGTGTATACCAAAACAAAATAATTTTTATGTCTCAGCTGCAAAAAGAAACCTATTCCACTATTTTTCATAAACTAATTATTCTTATGCAGTCCTAAGTTTCCTCAAATATCATAGAATCTTCAAAAATTACTTTGCCTGCAGTCCATATAAATCAAACCAAACTAACTTATAAAGGGAAAATAAAATGTTCTTTTTTTAAGTTATAAAATTTATAAAAATATTGTTTGTTTGCAGTGCTCTGATGTAAATGACGCCCCCCCCCCCCCTCCCACCACCACCATTACCATTCTGCCAACACAGACATGACAAAAATACAAAGGAAATTAAGCTGTTAATATTTAGGCAAATAATGAATAAATTATTTTATTCTAGTCTACAGAAATAAGTAAATACTATTTTTCTGTATGCCAGGGCTTCCTGCTAGGATTTGAACTTAGATTTCTTACGGAAGTAAGCGTTTTTCATTACACTACAAGAAGTAAACCCATAGCAACACAGACTTTTTAAGTAATCTTAACACTTTCATAAAATTATACATAATATAGATTATATCATTCATAAAAGTGCAAATAGTTCCCAAATCTGCAATAACAGGTGACAACTGAAAAGACATCTGCGAAACGGCAATCTATGTATGTGATGGTGATACTTGTAAATATTTCAATGAAACAAAATTTAATATATAATGAACAGTTGTGATATGTGCTGATATATTAACAGCACTTGCCTTGGTAGTATGTACAACTAAAAAATGTAACAAACTGAAAGTGAATAATTAAAACTATGTATCATGTTTAAACAAATGGATGCGGTAACTGGATCCCTTGACCCTATGTCTACCAGCATGGATATAATCAGGGTCTTTTAAAGAGAGACCCTGGTATAATGTTATATTTACATGTGATTGCTATTAGGAAAAGCTGAAGTAAGTTATCCTCAAAATTGCCTCTTTCCATTTGTTATTAAATATTCTGTATATTTGTATGAAAAACAAATATCTATGAGGCGCTAGACTTCAACTTAAATTAATGAATTAAATGATTAAATCAAATATTTGGGGACGAACTGTCAAAAACAAGGACGAGTTGACTGGGGGCAAATCGGCAGTAAGCTGTCATTTACGCGTATTTTCAAGACCTTCGTCCTCTTAACATTAAAAAGAAACAATGAAGAACGGTTAATCTGAAACGTTTAAATGAACTGGGATTTGTAACTGCCTGAATTGATTTGTAACAAACGTACATTTCATCAGAAAATAAAAATTCTGCGTAGCTTACCTCGCAGCGGCTGCCATATTTGTTTACCAAAATCCCCTCAGCCAATCAGACTACAGAAGTCGTCGCTGGTGGTTACCTGTACTTTTTCGAAGTTTGCAAGGGACCAGTCTACCTCAGTATATGCAAACAACAAAGACGAATAACATATACGGACTTTACCGTCTCGGGGATTTTAATCCCCGCCGCTTTGCGCCATGGATAAATCCCCTATTAAATACTATATAATTAAACATCCAAACAATACCAATTACCAGGATTCATATTTTAAATGCATTTTCAACACACATGTCACCTTCCTCTACTATGACATGAAACTGAAAACACATTTTATTTCATACATCGGATACAAAATTTGGCAAAATACTGTGTCGATTACATTTTTACATCTTCGATTTGTTCCGTAAAATCATCATCAAAGATGATAAATAAGGTCACTACACTTCCGACTTACCTTGTTTATCCGAGACTAATAGGAAAAGTTAGGTGCTTGAACGCACCAGTGAGTTGAAGACGCGACTTTTGTACTAACAATATAGATTGATCATACACCGCGATGATGCATGTTAACTTTTAATACTGTTAGAGCGAAGTTTCACTTTCTTTTGAGCGTTGCATATTTCTTTGTAAGTTGATGTATAAAATATAAATCCCCATGCTAGGCGGTGCCTAATTCATATTAGTCAAACTGCAAAGACTGTGTCTGGATTTGAGCCAAAACAACGAGATCGAGCGGATGTCACGGCAACTGTTAAATGTCTTTCGGCAGAGGTACTGACCTGCTGCCGTCTGCACCGTGCCCGAAATGACTGGAAATGTTGCAGGTCTTATGTGGTTTTAAATCCAACTCAAGTAAACAATCTATGTATACTTTCTATAGATCCGCCAGTGAATATGTTTAAATGCTACAATTCGAACACTATCGAGGTGTATCAATTGTTTTGAATATCAACCGACCGGTGTTATTCACCCCGCAAAAAAATCGATCCAATGATTTTAACCTGTGAATGAAGATGTTTTTTTATTTTATTATTTTAATTTCACCCCACCCCTCCCCCTCCAAAGTTCTGTGTCGTCAAACGTTCTAATGAGTTGATCAGGGGATTGAGACGCTTTTGAATAACACCACGCATAAAGCTAATTAAACCTTCAATTAAAAAACTAAAAACGACATTGCAAATTGAAGATTCTTAAGGTACTTCTGCCATATTTAACTTTTTTAGTTTTTCATGGAAAAAATCGATCAGTTGCTAATATTGAAATAATGATGGAACATATATACATTTGATGTTGTAAGTCGCGTGCTTTTTTCAAGTGAAGCAAGTAAGCATTTTTTCGTTTACAGCGATTTCATTTTGACGAACTTTGACGTGGTTTACAAAGAGAAATTAGTTTTTGACATCTTAAAATACGGCGATGGGCTGAAACGTATTGTACACGTAGTTTGTTTTATTTATACCTTCAGTACGTTGTGCCATCTTCAGAGTTTTTGAAAATGTTGGAAACTGAAACAATTCTAAACCCCTTTCAATCTCTCTTAACTGTTAGATTGCGGACACTTTTTCAGTTCATCCAAAAACAAAATGCCACTTTTCTCGCTCTAATCCTTCGAATTTAAATAAGACACCGTCTGCTTGCTTTACTATAGCATTGCTGACGAAATATAGGACGTAACGCCACATAATTGCCTTAAACGTTTCCTAGATTTTTTTTCGCATCGTGTTGCTGTTCTGTAAAATGTGTTTTTCATAAAATGTTATTATATGATTTATGCACGTCATTTGTTGAATAAACTGTTTTCCATTTTTTCTCCACCCGGGAAAGACGTAAATATACTATACGTCCAGTTATTTTTTACAAGTTATAATAGTAGTTTTTTCAAAATTAATTATAATTTCCATACAATGATATTCGCGCAAGAGTTTCCATAAGGCAGAAGGTGGATTGAATACTTTCGTCATTTTATCGTCGCTTTTCAGCAGCAATTCAATTACCCTTACCTAAGATAGTGTCCTGATATTTCACAATCGTTCGTCAATTAACATTGTAAGATGTACATGTATCGTATGATATTATGCTGCAAAGAGTTTTTCAATAGAGAACACAAAGATATACGTGATCGGAAATATCTTTTAGAACCTTTCGTGTACATTTATAGCCTTAAATTCTTTACAAATAAAAAACAAGAGCTGGCACAGGAGAAAGTGCGCTCAACTATTACAATGCTGGATAGTGAACCTGGGCACATTGGACGAAGCTGGAGCTTTCGCTGGAATGCTTAATGACTCCAACGTGGATGAAATACTGGATAGTAGTTCGAGTCTATGTCAAATGTATTAAGTAATAAGAGAGATAAGGATCAAGTGTATCAAAACATTAAATAGTAAGTATAATTCTTAAGAATAAGGGGGCATAATTCAAGAAATATTGGTGCAAGAGTTATGCACCTTGTGTCATGTTGAATCAAATCCATTTTGTAATAACTGAGATATAGTAGAAATGCATCAAAATTTATCTTAAATTCTACGTAAAAGGAGCATAATTAATGAAAAGCTGGTGCCAGAGTTAATGGACCTTGTGTCATAAGATGTGGGTGATAAGGTGGAACAATATTTTAAGTTTGAATCAAATCCATTCAGTAACAGAGTTAGAGTGTAAGTGCTCCGCACTCGTGAAAATATTTGACATTTTCCCACCTCAGTGAGATATATTCCATATTCACTCAAAACAAACAAATATCCTCGATATATTATTTCCTTAATAATATGTTATTATCAAAATCTATGGAGACAATCTCTTGTGTTGCACCATCTGCAGCTGCACCTTTCAAAACAGACAGTACGCCTGTACGACAAGGCTGTTGTAGTTAAAACTGGTAAGCACAAATTCTAGAAGTTTAAGGAAACTTTGAACAATGTTTTTCAAAGAATCTTCCTCACTATACTCAAAATCTAAGTCTTCAAACTCAACTGTCTCAACTCCGTCATTGTTTGACTGTTCATGGTTTCTTGATATAGACAAACAGTATCTGCATAATCTGAAATACTCTGGCTACGTGAAATATCTTGGTGAAACCAAGTTACATTGGAGGTAAAAGAACTGACAATCGTGTACTCTCTTGAACAGCCCTGAACTGGGCATGGTATTTTACACCACATCTTACATGCCCATTCAAGTGGGTAACAACTGAAATCGCGTAAGGTACATTTTCTAGCACTGGGACACACAGTCGACTTATCTAGAAGTGTCAGTACATTTGGTGGTTGTCTATTCACTGCAGGTTTTTGCTTTCTGTACCGGTTACCATTCTTTACACCTGTAGGATTATGGGGTTTTCTTAAGTATATAAAAGTTTTAAGGAATTTTGGATTTCATTTATATTAGGGATTTTGATATTATTGAAATACTTTTAAAATGTTTAAATTTGAAATTCTCTTATTAATTTAAGTATGTTAAATGTTTAAAGTTTTCTCTAAAAGTTTAATACGCCTGTCAATTATGTCAATATATTATATGCCACAGGATCATATCATATTTATTATTCAATATATTTACGAAAAGAAACAAATATACCTAGACTTAACTCGGAAATGCACGAGGAAATAAAGTTGTATTGCACAAGCGTGTCTAGCATCTCTCCTGCATATAAGCGTATGTTTTGAGATGTAAAATCAGAGAGATAGAGTCGGGAGAGATAGCTAGATAAGCTGAAGGTTACTTATACACTCTGTCAGTTATTTATTTGTATGGTTAAAAATTATATATATGTTGAACTGTATACTTCATGAAATAAATTGATATTGAAACTTTAAACTTATATTTGTGTTACTCTACACGCCCGTCTTATGTGGCCTTTTCTCGTAAACTCTTTAGTTTTAATCTCAAACAGTCTATACTTATTTATTGGCGTTTGTGAAACCTATCCCAAGGTCATGCGAACGACGCATCAAATTATTATGGTGAACAGTTGTGCCAAGTTTCTTCAGTATCCCTCTATGTGTGTCAAAGTTAGAATTGCATTGACCACTCTCACGTGTGTTCCAACGGTATTGCTTGACTAAATCTAGGGCCGTTATATTCATATGTCAAAAATATTCTTTTTGTAAATCAGGAGATTATTTTTATTACCGGTTTGCGCTGGATGTCCACATACCCTACACATTTTGGTACTACATTTTTGTAAACTACCAGATTGCGTTGATTATAACGCAGTTTGGTAGTGACTACCAAAATGACTACCAAAACTCGACCAAGTCCGCAACAGTCCTTTGTATTTCTCGTTTCAAGGAACGTTATTTTAGAAAAAAAAAAACAATAAAAAGTTTCACTTTATCATCTTGAACTATGACAAAGGAAGGTAATAATAACTTAATAAATTTGAATTTCTAATTAATTTTGGCAAAACATGTACTTGTGTATGCAAATCTTTGACAACTACAATACAACAATGCTTATATTCATACTATTCTTTAGACAAAATATTATTATTTTATTTATATTTATACCAAAATAATGATATCTTCGCTAGGCAACCAGGACATCGAAATCAAACTTCCAGTGAAAATCTGACATATATTACAACTTGTACCGTTCGGGTGGGTTATCGAGTATAGAGTCGGTCTCTGCTCTACCCTAGAGCTTCCATGTGAACTTACCCAGAGCGACTACTTCACCCGATTTACATTCGGAACAGTTCCACGCGTTTCCGGCTTTATAGTCCAGTAAAATGGTGTAAAAATACTTCAGAAAATTGGAAAAGCACAAAACTTGGTACATAACTACTTTAGGACAAACCACTAAAAATGAGCATTAGACCCACTCCGAAAAATCCAATATGGCCGAAAAATCGAAGATGGCCTCCATGCATGTATATATTTTCAGAAATACCTAATATTATCTATAAATCTTCTATAGACACTTACAGTCATCAGTATAATTAGCTAAAATCATCTGTTTGAATAAATTCAAACATATTATATTAACAAAAGTATCGGTCTTCCAACAAAACTGAAAAAAGTTGTCTCCCTTGGATAAAATTTGCTATTCAGCAGTAGAAGAGTCAGAATGCATTTTTGTGGGTCAAAATTAAGTATAAAATGGCAACTGGCATTTCAAGAATGTTTAAAATGGCAACAGTCCTGTGCAGAACTTCACAACATTTGTAAATTATTATAAATACATTCGAACTTCGTTAACTGGAACCCGTCAGGACCGACAAAATGTATTCGAATTATCGGTGGTTTGAGCGATCGAAGAATATACATGTATTATAAAGGAATTTGGTTGGGATCTGACGATAGGTTCAAGTGCAGAATGGTGTTCGAATTATCAGAGTTTGAGCGAACGAAGTTTGTCTTTAGTGTGTATTAGTGAATAAATGACATGTGTTAGTAGTAATATATATAGCGCTTCTGGCGTTGTTTGACCTCACCTGACCCCACTCCCTCTTCAAAAAATCCAAAGCCGGCCAATTAATATTTAAAAAATCCAAAACCAACCAGTCTTAAAATACTGACTAAGTGCATTTGTACTCTGAAAATCTTTGATGGACGTAAGGTTGAATGGTCAATCTGACCTCCCCCGACCCTCACCCTCTTCTAAAAACCCAATACCAGACAATTAAAAAAACATCTGGTTTATGAACGTAAGTGGGTTGAAACACCGTCTACCCACACAATTAAAAACCCTCGCAAGTTTAAATCCATTTAAAAAAAACATATTTTATATAAAATATATTTCATTTAAAACACTAAGAAACAATTTTCAATAGTAGTGCCCTTATTGATAAAACACAACGTATTAGATTTTTACTACGTTTATTTATTCATAAAGCGTAGTAAATATCGGTCAGGTTGCGATGGCGCTGAACAAATTTATCCAATCGAGAGAGTTTACCGCACGAAGTGACAATCGATATGCTAGATTATTCTTTACAAATGTCTGGACGTAAATAAACAAATAAGTTTGTATTGTTGGATATACAACAGAAACAAGCGGAATTAAACATCTAAAATGTAAGTTTAACTTGTTTTAGATGTGTCTAACTATTTACCCACCACTTGAATATTTTAATATTGATGTAAACAGTTTATTTATACATTGCACAATACAGTCCGTTTACTAGGTCATGCGTGTTTTCTACTTTTTGATTATGTTTTGTTTTAGCTTGAGTTCACGTTTTTCTTTTACAAGACACGTTAAAATATGAAACCCTGAGTTAAGATTATGAATAACAAACATGATGTTTACTAAAACGAACTATATATAATACGTACAACGATAGAACAGAGAAATTTTGTGTTTTTTAGAGATGAATTTCACTTTTACCTGCTTATGCTAATACGGTTTTTTTATTTCAGGGATAATACCACTACAACCGAACTTTTGGGAGATTTAATAAATTTGTCTGCCCATCTTGGGGAGAACTACAAACAAGACGAAGCGTGTACAAAATGGATTGAACTATTTCATACAAAATATTATCCCAAACTAACAGACACAATTAAACCCAAACCAAAACGACATACAAGAAGCGATTTGGCGAAAAAAATAAAAGAAGAAAATACAAAATCCTTTGGACAAGGAGAAATTCCAGAAAATTTTAATGTGGATACTTCAAATATTTATAAATGTGTCGAAACTATTCAAAATTCAAAACACAGATTCCTACTGTCGAAACCTAGTTTTAGTTTATGAATTAATTGAGAAACATAAGAATTTATTGAAGTGTGCTTTAAACATTGGAACTTTAATCAAAAACAGGAAACCAATCGAAGAAATATGTACAGAGTTAGATTGGTAACAAAATCAACTTTTAACAGCAGGAATCTATGTTAGGATTTCATATACAATGTTCACTTTTATTTATAGTAACGTTTACAATGTAAACGCACGTCACTTCCGTATACCATGTTCAATTTTATTTTTATATATCTATACTTCTATTTATAGTAACGTTTACAATGTAAACGCACGTCACTTCCGTATAAGTTTATTTTTAACATTAGTGGAATTTCTTTATGTCTATACTTCTATTTATAGTAACGATAACAATGTAAACGCACGTCACTTCCGTATAAGTTTATTTTTAACATTAGTGGAATTTCTTTATGTTTATACTTCTATTTATAGTAACGTTTACAATGTAAACGCACGTCACTTCCATATATGAGAATATAGTTTTTTTAATACATTTTAACTCATTTTATTAAAATAATTTATAATTGTTTGTTCATTTACTCTTTGATTGTTAACTTTTAGTATTCTATACAATAAATCATAAATGTTTATACCATCTTGTAACATTTTAATGAAAAATAAACAATAATAACCACAAAGTGTACTTGTTTTGTCTTGATATTGTATGTTGTTATACTTGACTCCGGGTATATATTCAATTACCTCCTTCGGTGGAGGAAGTCCAAATGGGTCAAAGTACAAAGTACTTTTCCGAAAACCTCTGGTTTGATCAAAGTATAAAGTATTAAAGTAACAATCCCAATGTGTTCCAAACCCAACAGAGTCGTCCAAATTTATAATTCCACACCCGTCCTTTGCTTTTGTTTTTGGTAAACCTGTGGTCTCCGGGAGTTTCACTCTTGGTAAATTATTTCTACTAAATACACCCCTAAAGTTTTTAATTTTTAATTGTTTTACCCATTGTTCAATTTCAAAGTTAGAAATTGGTTTGTTTATAATTTTTTTTTTTTTTTTACTATAGGAATTCGTCTATACGGCCTCCGTTGAGAATCAATCTGTAGTCCTTTCCCACTTAACAAAGATGTAATCAAAGGTATCCCTAGACTAGCAGCCAACATACCCAGGAACCCACCATTTTGTTTTTGTTTTTATGTTAATTTAATCACTCCAGACCCTACTAGTTGCTTTCTTTGATTAGGTGTAAGATATGGTGATATTATATTTCTCTTATCATTAGCTACCGAAATCATACCATTCCCAAGTAACTTACTGACACCGGTACTGGCCAGCCCAGAGAGGGCTCCGATGCCTAGAGGAGCTAATATTTTTGGAGCTATGTTTGCTGCCATTGGAAGAATTGTTTTTCCTAACAAACCAGCCAAAGCTCCTAAAAATCCACCATTTTGACCTTGACTGGACATTTGTTTTTTTTTGAAATTGTAATTTCTAATCCCTTATTATTTCTAATAGACTTTTCAATTTGATTAATTTGTATTTTTGTTAAAAGTAAAGGGAAGTTTCCACGTAATTGTTCATGTTTTAATCTAAAAGTATATGGAATTTTATTATTATAAGCCTGTGCTAAAAAAAATTCTGTCCATCTGTAAGGTAAACTTTATATTCAATATAATTTGATGACATTATATACTTTATATTTATTTTAATTTTTACTTTATTTCAATTTTATTTTATTTAAACAATAACAAGTTCTTTTCCAATAGTATTTATTTCAACTGTTTCTTCATAAAAATACAACTGCATAAACACGAATATTAGCTGCTGGTGCAACATTTAACTTAGCTGTTAATGTAATATGCTTAGGATCTTCTGTTATTACTTCCTTTTTTATATTCCGAGTTAAAATGAACAAATCCAAATAAACTATAAAAGTTTGATCTATTTAGCAAACTTCCCTTAGTCTTATTGTTTTGTTTATAATAATAATTAATTACATCATCATATATTCTTGATATACTTGTGTATTCTGTTTCTGGATAAAAAACACCATTACCAACTTCAAGACGACAGGAGCTTAAAGTGCAATCATTATTATTAGCATTTACCCTAAATGTATCTAATAAATGCGGGTTATGTTGTTGTGAATTACTTTTGTTAGGTCGTTGTAAATAAACAAATACATGTTGTGGTTTTGTTATACCAGCTGTTATTCTAAAGGTTATATTATTTTGTCGTGTATCTGTCGATTGTGTCACCATTTCCCGAAGGTATGACCATCTTGCTTTTGTAAATCTTTCAGCAATTAGATTAAGTTCAAATTCATTGAAAATTAAACGCGGAACCCACAAAATTAATTTAGTTACAATTACCCTACCTGGATCAACACCAACAGTTCTAAAAATTAATTCATCATCATCCGTCAGCTGCAGTGTTATTTTAATTTGACTTGGAGGTAAAATATTAGTTTCTAAACCCTGAAAAAATGAATAATTATTTAACGGAATTTTAGCATTTACCTCTTTACCACCTTCGATTAATTTCTTTCTAATAGTAAACCCCAGATTATAATCGTCATTATCTTTTCTGTCTATCTTCAGCAACAGCAGTAGTATCTAAAGAGATAAATTCATTTGTTCCAGTTGTTTCTGCATAATCCTTAGACAATTCAACCAAACTCTTTATATTTCCTACCTTATATAAATTATTACAATCATATACAATTTTTCCATTTTGTTTAACCACTAACTGATCAATTATTGAAGCTGCATTGTTAATTAAAGCAACATGATCTCCATCAGCATAATTAGCACCATCAGCAAGCTTATTAACTTTAAAATTTACTTCAAAATAGCCATTAAACCAATCAAAATATGAGCTTCTATCATTAATTGTAAAGTAATATCCGTTTTTTTTGTTGCTTAACATTATTTCCCAAGACAGATATTAAAGCTGTATCTAATTGAATAGGAGTTAGTTCGTATTTTTCACAATATTGTTTTGTTCTAAACATGTATATATTATATATTATTTATTTTTTTATAAATTAATCTGTTAATACGTTTACGCGTCCCCGATCCTGACAATTTCTATTTATTCTCATATTAATATCCCCCTCCTCATTATTTTTGCTGTTATTCTTTTCTTGTAATTCCTTAACAATTAAATCACCAACTGCCGGAGCAGGTTTCTTTTCAAATTTTTCAACAATTTTATTAGCAGCTAAATTTCCAACTTCCGTTCCAACCCTTTTTGTTCTACTTTCTAGCGCGGCTTTTCCTGCTGTTTCTAATGCTTTTTTTCCAGCTGTGCTAATTGAAGATGCAACCCCACTTGAAAATAATTTTGTTAAAGTGTCAAGATACCTATACCAAGGACTGCGTCCTCGGAGACCACAGGTATACCATGTATATTTTCTTCCCCCGTGTGAGCATCAACATAAATAAATATTCCTTTATTTTTGTCATAAACTTTCTTGTACATTATATAAAACTAAATTTTAATTAATTTCTTTTAATATTAATGTAAAACTTGTTTCGACCTCATTAAAATTAATTATTCTACCAAACACATCTGTAATATATATTCTTATTGAATTTATAATATATTTATTAATTTCAGAATATCCAACCCTGTTTGGTTCTTTTGTAAATGGATAAGCTCTTGTTAAATCTGCAGTACTTAAAGCATAGATAATATCACTAAAATTACCATCAACAAGTGAATTATCAATAAGATCACAATGAATGTAAATTGTATCCACAGAGTTAGTTATATCTGGTGTTGTAGTTCCCCATTCAGTATTTCTCAATGCTTCTTTCTCAAATCCAAGCAATGTATGAAAATTTGACATTCTTAAATCCAACATAAAATTATAATGAATTGAAATTAATATCTTAAAACTACTTAAATCAAATGCCAAACTTATTGGAGCAATGTCTGATTTATCAAATTCATAATCACCATTACTTATCAGCGTTTCCCTTATGTAATTATTAATATCAGTGTAACTGTAAGAACCATTTGTAAATATAATATCTTTCCATTCTTTACCATTATTATAACGAATTCTTTTATTGTCATATTCATCACTAATATTATGCCAAGAATAAGTCATAGTGTTAATACTATCCAAACCAACAACATAAGTTTTATTTTTATCTAAAATTAAAGAACGACTAAATCTGATTGTAAAATCACCCGGAGTATTTTTATTATCATCTTTAACTGTTTCAGAACTTAATACTATTTTTTGTTCCATTTATTTATTCAAGAAACATATTTTTTATATAATATTTCATGTTGTTTTGGTAACAATTTATCCATTTTTAATAATTGGTCTACTACCCTAATACCTTCATTTTTAGTTCTTCATTATTATTTCCAGCATCAATTGAACCACAAATTAACTCCAAGTCATTAACCAATTCTTCTGGATTACATGGACAAACGTCATAACCCTGTCCCCTAATTACTTTTTTAAATTTTATAGATCTTTTATTGATAGGTAATCCTGATTTTTCTGTTAATTCTTTAAATATTTTTCTAGAATGAATTGAATGTTTTTTATTATTGTTATATCTTTTATTAATCAAATCAATTAAATCATTATCTACTTTGGCGTTAATAACTTCTTTTCCAGTTCTTTGATCCTTAGCAATTAATTTATTTTGACCATAAAGTTTATTTAAGTTAATAATTAAATTACCATATTGTCCATTTGGTGAAACTTTATATGGATTGTGATGTTTTATTCCTTTTCCCATATACTTTCCTTGATTAAGAATATCTTTAATCGTTTTTCTATATTTTTTTAAATTTTCCTTTTTGGTTATAATTTCCTCCTGCCTCTCCAAATCAAGATCTGTGGGATCTTTCATTCTAGTTATTGCACCAGATTCACTACCCATTTTTTTTATTTCATCCGATGCACGTTCTATGACAATATCTAAATCTTCCCTAGTCAGTTTTTCATCAGGATCTTTAGATTTGCTTTGAAAATATTCAAACACTTCTTGTGGTGTGTTATATTTTTTTCTGTCTAAAAGTTTTAAATTAATTTCTTTATTTAACTCTGCCGGATCGAACGACATTGCACCCATTTTTTCTTTTGATTTATATGATTCTTCTATTTCTTTTAATTCTTCTCTTAATTCATCCCTAAATTTTTTTGACATTGCCGTTGCCTCCAATTCTTTAGTGTCTTCAAACTCATCATCTTCATCATCCAAACCCATATGATCTTTCGACGGCAATAACGGTAGCGGTTCTTGGAATAGCTGTGGTAAACCCTGATATGTTTGTATGTCTTTCATTTCATCACCTAGTAACGCTAATTGCTCTTTAATTCTAGGTAATGCTTTTAACTGACTTGATAATTTTTCTTTTTGACATTCTATTCCTTCAGTAATTGGCTTATAAATTTCAGTGTAGATATCCCGATTTGTAGCTTTTTTAATTTTTTCTCTCATTATTTCTTCTTTTAAATTTCTCATCTTTTGTCCGACTAAATTTTTTCTTATTCTTTTTGCATTAAGTTTTGAATGCATTTATATAATAATGTAAGATAATGTAAGATAATGTAAAATAATGTAATATAATGTAATATTATTATATAATGGAAATTCCAAGTTATGATACAAAAAGTAATGTCAAGCACAATAACTTTAAACAACATTATCCTTTAATGCCGGATTCATGTTTCAGAATGTTAATATGTGGATCTTCTGGATCTGGAAAAACAAATACATTAATGCATATGATACGAAAACCTCTTATATATTATGATAAATTATACCTATATGCTAAAAACCTAGAACAATCTAAATATCAGGATTTAATTAAACTCTTAAATGGAATTGCAGAAGAAAATAAAATAAATCCAAATGAAATACTTGAATATTCAGCTGATCCCAACCAAATTGAACCCTGCGAGAATCTTGAACCAGAAAAACAAAAAGTAGTAATATTTGATGATTTTGATAATGAGTGAAACCACACAGGTCAACTTTCATTCAAAGATTGGCGAATGTAACATATAAATAATACGAAAATAGAGCAAGGATCAGCCAAAGACTTTGGTCTTTGAACAAAGACTTTGATTTGGCTTCATTTTGATGTTAATTGCGATTATATATGTAGTGTATAATGTTAAAGCGTTATTTAAGGTGCATGGAAATGGCCGTTTTATAGCATATGTTGTTGCAAATAACTTTTTTGCTGTGTTTGACATACCATGGCAAAGAAGTTACAGTTTTTTTGTATCGAATAGTTTAAATATTTAATGGATTTTGTTCCAGCAAACAAATATATCGTGAGGCATGTTTTTATGTTTCTATCAAAATCACTATTTGTTTGCATAGTCCTTAGAACTATGCTACAAAGTTTGATATTTTCACGAAGAAGTTTTCTAATTAAAGGGAAAATTCCTATTTAATATGATGTGTAGTGAAAAGTATTTGTTTCCAGCAGACAGCATTCATAATTATACTAGGAAGAACATTTTTTTCGAAAACCTTGTAGTGTCTGCAGCGGACTTTCATAATTTTGATAAAAACACCCATTAAACTATAAATCATTTTATTTCAGATGAATGCGAAAAAAGTCTTAGATTAAACAATAGATGGAATCTTTTCAATGTAGAGGCTACTTGTTTTGTAAAATTATTGGAGTCACTTAATAAATGGAATTGCTTATTTTTCACTAAAAGTTTTTGTGACCACTTGATGTCCGCCGTCAGTCCTGGGTCATGCGTCCGTCAACAATTTCTAAAAATATATTTTTCAAAACTACTGGACAGATATACACTAAACTTCACAGGAATGATCCTTGGATGGCCCACTTTCAAATTGTCCAAAGTATTAAAATCCATTTAGATCTGTGGTTGCCCTTGCAACCGAAAGGGAAATCTTTAATGAAAATTCTTCTCAGAAACTGTCAGCCGGATTTCAAAAATATGTTGTAGAAATGATCTCTTGATAACTTTCTACCAAAATTGCTTAAGCCGTTCTATTTCGGCAAAATAATATGACAGCCAGGGAGCAGGGCTTATTTTCACTCAATGGCTATATTGTAGATTTCAAAAATATGCATTTTCAATACCACTGGGCAGATTTACACCAAACTTCGCAGAAGTAATTCTTGGGAGGCACCCTTTCAAAATTGCCCAAAGAATTTAAATCAATTAAGAACTGTGATTGCCATGGCAACCGAAAATAGAATCTTTAAAAATCTTCTCAGAAATTGTCAGCCGGATTTCGAAAATATTTTACAGAAATGATCTCTATGTGACTTTCTACCAAAATTGCTTAAGCCATTCTATATCTAAAATTTCAAAAATCTTCTTCTCTGAAACCTGAAAATCTAGTCTAAGAACTTAGAAATTTGGTATGTGGCATTTTCTAGTAGACTTTTACCAACATTGTTCAAGTTATGATCCCAGGATTAATATTGGTCCCACTCCGTGGTCCTTTGAATTTACATAGAGATCTATAGGGAAAAAAAACATAAAAATGTTTTTCTCTAAAACCGAGACGCACATAGCTTAGATATTCTTTACATGTGGCATTGTCTACTGGTCCTTATCTAAGATTGTACAAATTTTGACCCAGGGTCAGTTATTTTTATATGTGTTATATAGGAAACAAAACTTCAAAAAATATCTGATCATATTTCCTAGACTGGACTGTTAAATTATAATTACGTGATGACACAAAATAATGGAGTCATTTGACTGTGACTTTAAACTATTGACCTACTTTCTTGTTTTTTTTTAAGATACAGCCTTGAAGTTTGGATGACAGTTTTGCACACCGATCTTAAAACTGACTTTCAGTGACCATGAATGTGACCTACTTTCTTAATATTTTAGCATCAGTTTGGCATTTGGAACATGTAGCTCATATTACTCAGGTAAGCTTTCCAGGATAATTATGACCCTCTTGTCTCTACTTAAAAATTCATAAAGAATCACTATTTCTACATATTAAAAGAATATATTTTGCAAGAGAAATAATAATTTCATCAACAAGAGTTGGTATTACAACGCAACTAAATGAGAACGCAAGAAATGGAGACTATGGACTACATGATAAACATGACACAGTTACTGTTATTACAAATATTACGTTAAATTTAGGTCAATTTCTAAAGTAAGATAATCGTTTCCTTTCTGAATTATAACAATTAACATGTAGGTTGCCATATGACCTATCATGTGTCGATCAAAAAAAAAAAAAAATTACTATGTGTATATATATTTGATAGACTATGGTAGATATATGGTCTGTATGCCTTAGGTAATTTGTATTATATATGAACTGTTTTAAGTTTTGCCTGCTATGTTTATGTTGATTACTTGTGATAAGACGATATGAAATTTAAATGCTGTTTACATCTGTCCTTATCTTTTATCTAAACATTGTTTCCAATGACAAGTTATTTGCTCACCCGAAAGAACAAAATGTTCAAGGTGAGCAATTGTGATCGTTGTGTGTTCATCGTCGTTTGCCGTTAATAACTTTAGCGTAATTCTAATAAAACTTGGTCAGAGTATTACCCTTAATAAAATCTCGGACGAGAATTTTACAATGTATTATAAATCATAAAAACTTGTCCACATAAAAGGAAACATAGTTAAATCTTCAGAAGCTACATTTTCTGTCTAATCTTCATAAAACCTTGCCAAAATGTTTGCATTAATTACATTTACTTGAAATTTGAAAATCGATTATTTCAAGTCCAAAACTAGGTTACTAGGTCAAATAATATATAAACCAAATTAACACACTCAGTATTGGCTATATTTTCGACCTGAATGTCATTAAACGTTGCTAGAATTAATGTTTGCACTAAGAAATGAAGGTCTAGAGGCTGGGTTTTCTACCTAAACATATTAATCTTTGTCAAAGTTCAGAGTATTACAACAACCATAATTTTGCTTTAATTACTTTTTGAATTATCTCCCTTTTAAGATCACGTGGATCAGAAGTTTTCGGGGTTGTGATCATTTCACACCCGTCAGCTGCCGTCCGTCATTACTTTTCTTCAAAAGTCATATCTTCTGAAACTATTTGGTGGAAGCTGATGTAACCTTGTCTAGGTATTCCTTGGGTGGCCCTTCACCAAAGTTGTTCAGAATGTTTTCCCTGCATAATCTGGTTGGCATAGCAACTGAACTTTTAAAATTCTTCGCAGAAACCATATACCGGAAATGATTTGGTGACCAAGATTTTCCAGATTATACAATTCGTCGAAAAACATAACCGGTAGAGGGCATTGTCACCTTTCCCTGTATTTATATGTACACAAGTGTTCTTGTCTAAGCCTTTGGAATGTAACTTGTGTAGCGGTCCTCTTCAATGTATGTTTAAATCATGCCCCTGAGTTTAGTTTGGTCCCGCCCTAAGATTCGTTTGTTTCAGATAGACTTATAAAGGTGTAATAGGCCGTCAAACCTGCCCTGCGTGTAATTTGTCCGCATCGAGTATAGATCATTGATGCAAATTTAATCTGTTTTTATCTTATAACTTGTAAATCAAGATTCGAGCGCATTTAGTTGTATCAGTTTTGTTGCAAAAGCCTCTATGGTCATTTCATTTTACGGATATTGCCAAACATATGTTATGTACCTCTGCTAGGTGTTATGACCAATGACGTTACATTTGTGCTTCTTCCATGATAAATAAACAAGGAAAGTGCCTACATATCGTTGATTTCATGTTACCTTGGGAAGGAGCTTGGGCGTTGCATTACGGGGGTTTCGCAAATTTGTGTCATTCTGCATGATTAGGAAAATTTTGGGTCAAAGGGTCAAGGTCACATTGACACGGATACTGAAAGTTTTAAAGTGTAACAGCTACGGGCTTTTACACTTACATAATGATAAAGTAGACCTAGGGAAGATGGCTATTGATTTTGGGATCAGTGACTCAAAGGTTAAGGGCGCAGGGACCTGACATAAATTCGGGTAACGTTATTGGACTCACAAACTATAACAGCTTTAGTTTTCTCACTTTAATGATGACGAGGCATCCCTTGAGGAGGATTACCTTCTATTGTTTGTTCGGTCAGTAGGTAACGTTCAAGGCCATACTGACCTGGAGACTGAAAATTGGTTTCTGAATCTTATGTAATAAAGTTTAACAGTTTTTGACATTCAAACTGGACACAACAACGAAGTTCTTTAAGAGATAGACCCCTATTCATTTTGGGGTCTGTAGCCTAAATATCACAGAGACATGACTTAATGTCTGGTAATTGTTTCATTTCCTGGCAGTTAATCACAAAGTGTAATAGTTACAGCTTTCAAACATTATATGATGACTAAGCACCTTTTTAAGGAGGATCTCTTTTATGTTTGGGGCAAAAAGTCAAAAGTCAAGGTCACAGAAATCAGGAAAATGAAAATTGTTCTTGACTGTAAGTCATCAGTAATAATATGTAGCTTTATGAAAATGACTCAGTACCATGTATTGAACATTTCTGTAGATCTAAGGGTCAGTGACTCAAAAGGTCAAGGTGACAGAGACCTGACTAAATTCATGTTTTTATTTTTGTCTCCGGGCTCTGAGAACAGAAAGTATTTATCTTTTATTAATTTTAGTTCAGTTTCTCAACATTGTATTTTTTGTTAACCACATCCAGCACCCCTACATATATAACGTCCCCGACCCACTCCACACCTGTCCAAGTCTGCTTAGAAACGGAGGTATTATGCCCGTTTATGTTTTTATTTCGATGTAAATGAGATGTGGAACCAAAATTTGTAGTCCTGTTTGGCGCCATATAACCTATACTGTGTTGGTGCGCCGTAAAACCCAAATAAATAAATAAATAAATAAATAAATATTATGCCCGTTTAGGCAGATCCTTTTTGAACTTATACAGCTAAAGGTAAGCACTATACCTAAAAAGGTTTGCTGCATTTTATTTACTAGTCCCGGCTCAAGGAAACAGTGGCTCTAATGTTTAACATAATGAATTGCTTGAATTTCATGACCATTTTGTATGGTTTAGGGCTTTATATTTCTGCAAATATAAGGGTAAAGAATATTAATTTGAAGACATTTTTCAAATTTTGTGACAGTTTAATGCGGTGAGGCTTTTGGATACAGGGCGTCACACGTAGGTGTAAGCCCTAGTTCACCAATGAGTATTGATTAAGCATTGTTTTCCTTATAGTGACCTATATATTTTTGTATTCATAATATCAGTATTGTTTGTCTTTGTTTTATCTGTTAGAGTGATTTTTAAAAAAAATGTAAGGATTTATATATTTTTACTTACAAGCTATGTGTACGCGGTCATATCACTTCGCCTCTTAAAGGCGTGATCATTTATGAATGACATTTTGGCAAAGAAAGTGCCATTTTAAGCACTAGATAAAATCCATTTCCCGGACGAGTTTCCAATTTCTGTTTTGCTCTTAAGTCGTCAGATGGAGGCTCGTCCGGGATATGGACTTTATCTATAAGTGATCTATAACTTATTTAAAGTTTCAGAAATAAAACTGTAGGTAAATAATAACAATCCCCATATATGCCAACTAAATGATGTGCTTAATAGATTTACTTAAAAAACTGTGTCAAAAAGTTAAATCTCTGGTAAACCATAGTACAGGTGAATGGTTCGTCGTCCGTCTATCTGCCCGTTACGTTTCCTCTCATTTCTTTGTTTATGCAGAAGCTTGCGTACAGGCCTGTACCTCCGTTATTGAGAAGCACCAGTGCGTATAGTCAAGTTGCAAACACTTGGCGTTCAGAACAATAAGTTCGACAGGATTTACTAGTAATGACAATGATAAACTGGTTACCGGCAGAGATAATGGCAAAAAATGGCGGGAAACGTATCATGCGGGTACTGTGTGACGTCTACTAGGGTCGTTCACATCAGGCTCTGTATATAGGTTCTGAATAATTTAAACCCTTTCACTTACAACGGCTGTACTCAGTACGAAAACGAAACACTAGAAAAATTTCAACATGAAGCAGCCCGTATTGTAACTGGACTAAACCCCGGTCTGTCTCAATTCAAAATTTATATCAGGAAATTAACTGGCTCTCACTATTTGACAGACGATTATATCAAAAACTTTTAATCACACTTAGAAATCGCAACGGTGATGCGCCCGAGTATTTGAATAATATTTTTCCAAACATTGTCAACAATTCTACACATTACAACTTAAGAAACGCTGAAAATTTTATAATCCTCAGTCGAAGAACTCAAATATTTTCTAATTCCTTTGTGCCTTCTGCTATTGATATTTGAAACAATTTGAGTCCTGAAATAAGAGCCACAAACACCTAATCAAGTTTTAAAAGATTGTTAAAAAATACCGTTTTTCCAACTACAGAAACTCCAAAATGGTATCTTGTAGGAGAAAGAAAATTTTCTATAATTCATGCAAGGCTAAGAAACGCGTGCAGTAATTTGAATTTTCATTTATTTTGCAACCATCTGTCTCAGGACTCAATCTGTTCTTGTGGAGAAGATACTGAAGACGTTAAACATTTTCTTTTCACTTGTACGAAATATACAAATCAAAGGATTAAACTTTTCCACAATCTAAGGCAATTTCATCCTTTAAATACCCAACTTCTTTTAGTTGGTAATTCCGAATTGTCGTATGAAGACAACTGCAAAATATTCTGCTCAGTCCAACAATACATAAAATCAACCAAACGCTTTTGAGACTCACCATATTTAGCAGGCAATATTATTCAATTTATTCATATATAATTATATAACTTTATTATTGACAAGACCCCAGTTGTTTCTTTTTTATGTTCTTTTTCCCCAAATGTAGTACATGTTAATGCAATTGAATTGCATCTTTTTTTTGTACTCTTACATCTTTTTGTACACTGACTTGTCACAAATATGTTTGTCTGTATAAGTCACATGTACTCGTTTCTCCTTTTTAAAGTTTTTTTCCCAAATGTAGTACATGTTGATGCAAATTAATTGCATCATTTTTACTCTTACATATATCTATACATTGCCACTAGTCACAAATGTGATTGCTTTTATAAGTACACATGTACTTGTACCTCATACTTATTTCAACTCTTTTTTTTTTTTCTTTTCTTTTTTTTGTAGCTATTATATTGTAAATTTATTATTTACCACACATGTACCTGATTAGTTGTCATTGTTGTAAATTAAATATGTAAATATTTGCATTAGGGAAGACCCGTTACTAATGTTGCGAGAACTTGTGGGTCGACCCTTTTGCCTATTTTATGTACAATTGACGTAGTTATCTGTTTATATATGTATATATTGGCAATAAAATATGTTTAAACTAAGTGACTAACACCCCCGAAGTCACGAAGTGTGACCAAAAATGCTACAGTTGTCTGTGCAAAATATGCCAGCATAGTTTAGGTATGACTAATTTTGCGACCAGATTAAACAAGTTCTCCGAAGGTAATCTTGACCTCGGAGCTAGGGTCTGGGTTTTGAGCATGACACACCAGCTCATCATAGGGAAGAATTGTGACAAGTAATTTCTGATGAATGGCAGAATTATTAACCGCACAAGAAAGATACAATGTTAAGTCTATGTGTGACTTTGACCTTGAAGCTAGGGGTCTTGCGCTTGTGTCTGACACGTCATTGTAATATAGGGAACGTTTATGCCATGTAAATTTAAAATCTCTTAATCGATGGAAGAGTTATGGAACGGACAAGAAAAACACCATGTAAACTGTCAACTTCTGAATGTGACCTTGACCGTAGAGCTAGTGGTCTGTTTGTTATGCATGACACGTTTAAATCTCGTTATGGGGAATATTTATGCCAATTCTTTGATGAATGACATAGTAACGAACCGGACATGAAACAAACCCTATTAAACTTTGACTTGACTTCTATGTGTAAACTTGACCTTGGAGCAAGGGATCTGGGTCTTGCGCATGACGCTGATTATGGTTACCATTTATGCTATGGTATTTCAAAATCCCTTCATCGATGGCAGAAAAATGGACCGGACACAAAAACAGATCCTGTTAACAATTGAACTCTAAGTCTGATCTTGACCTTGGAGCTAGGGGTCTGAGTCTTGCCCATGACACGTCGTCTCATAAAGATAAACATTTATGCTAAGTAATTTCAAAACCTCTTGATGAATGGCAAAGTTACGAACCGGACACGAAACAAACCCTATTAACGTTTGACTTCTAAGTTTGACCTTGACATTGAAGCTAGGGGTCTGTGTATTACACACGAAACGTCGTCTCATTAAGGTTAATGTTTATGCCAAACTATTTCAAAATTCCTTCATGGATTGCAGAGTTACAGCCCGGACAAGAATTTACAAAATTTACAGTCTGACGGACGGACAGACAAGGCGAATTTAATATGCCCACCTTCGAGGAATAAAAATCAAAGAACACACAGTAGTGTAAATAAGAAGTTATTTGCTGAAACATCGTTAAAAGATGTACTGGTTCAGTGCATAAATCCGGACAGTGCTTAATTATTCGGACACCGGTTAAAAATGCTTTACGATCATGATTTTTTACTGAAATGAACAGGATCGACGCAAACGAAAACTTTGATGACCAGCTGTCAACAACAGAGTACGAATGTAAGCTTTTCCAGAGAAAATTACCTTCAAATATCCGCACCGTATAAAGTTAACATTGTGTGTGTTGGGGGGTGACATCATACAGCGCGCGCCAGTTATTTTAGGTGCGACGAGGTACTGATTAAGTAAAAAAAATATTCTGCCTATTGAAGACGACTCTTTGTTTGCTGATCGAAACTGATGTAAAAAACATGTTTTAGAATTCTGTACTACCCTCAGCATTTATTTAAAAGATTAAACTAATTTCTGTTACATATCAATTAATACAATAGAGAAAAAGTGCCAGCATTTTGCAGACAAGGGAAGCAATTCATTAGATAAAATATGCGCAGTGTCATAATAATGATCCCCGTAGTTGTGTCAAAATGTATAACGACAGCGACAGAATCTACATGTAAGAAAGAATAATTTTAAACATTAATTTTTGCTCAGATAAATTTTATTATATTATTGTAGGTTAGAACTATATGATCACGTGAGGAAGGGATAATAAAATTTTATTCGGACTGAGATTTTTGTATATATTTACAGGACTGTATTTGACTGCTTTATTTTAAACGAAGTCATGTTTATTATTATTTTTGGGTGCACATATTCGTTGCATTTTATACCCTGATAGTTTCCGAATATTTAAGCACTCTGAAGGTCAATTTTGACAGCTATTACTGGCCCAATTCGGATGACATTTTTATGATGAAATCAGCAATATACGATTTTGTTGTGCAAAGAGATTTATAAAGAACCTAAAATTATACAGTTAAAATTTTATGCACGTGTGGTTTCATAATGCAAAGTTACTGTAAAAAAAAACACCAAAAGTGTCCGGATTTATGCACTGGACCAGTAAGGATGTTTTTGATAAATAAAACCTAAAATTATTAACTGCTTTTGTAAAATTCTTGAAACAGATATATACTTATTAATTTAATAATAACATAATATATTAACAAAATCTGAAAATTGGATCCCTCGGAAGCACTAATGACAAGGCTAATAGTGAATATTGCAAACTCAATTTGATTGAGACCGCATTAACTGTACTAATCCCCAACGATAACAAGATTCCCGCCGAAACGCGAGGACGATTCTATTTCATGATAACCGATGAAATACCAATCCATAATGCTTACACATTACCTTCTAAGTAAATATTAGTATTTCTTTCATCTTAAATATACTATGATTATATGGAAACATAGCTCAGTCTGGTAAAACGCAGATAACATTTGAATATAAGCAAATCATTTTGTGGGTTCGAATCTTCGTGGTTTTTTTTTCAATTTTTGTCTTTTTGTGTTTTTTTTTTTGTTTTTTTTTCGTTTTCATTTTTGTTCCCGTATTTATGTTTCTTTCTTTGATGGTTTTTATTTGTACGTATGCCTTTATATAACACAACAGTATGTTTATTATTTGCATGGCTTAAATGCATTTAGTCAATATCATCTTTGATATAATGTTAAGCCATATCGACTTAAGATACTTCCCTTTTGTGTTGACACATAGTTCATGAAGGAATCTAAATGTTTATGAGAAATAAAAATTTAATGTCGATGCTGAGTTTCGAACCCACACGCAAAAGATCTGTTTAACATGGACTGTATGCTTTACCGCTGAGCTAATTTGCAATTGGTACATAATCTAGAAATAATTAGATTGTAACATGTTAGAAAAATGTTGAATTCCCTATGTTCCATTTTAATCTATTTATAGTCATGTTTGTAAATATCAAGTTATCGTTGGGGCATAGTACAGTCCGTGACTGATAACTTCGGAGTGACGTCACGTTTGTTTATGTTTTCTGGACTTATAAAACTAACAAAATAGGTAAAGCAGCTTACATAAACAATAATAATGGGTAAATATTTTATTGCAACACGTCTGTCAGTCCCATAGCTCAGTGGTTAAGTATTGATGTTTGAAATGTCGAAATTTGCGGGCTGTAGGTTCGAATCGAGGTAGGTGTACTTTTTTTTTATTTCTCTTTCAGGGCGCAATAACCATTCATTTTTCCTTGAATATATTAAGATATTTTGATAGAACTATTATTAAATTAATTTGTTTAAAGGTGACCAGCCATCAGCTCTGTGTAAACACATCGTATTGATGAATGGGGGAGGGGGGATCCAGAGGCAAATTGTTTACATAAGGATGACGTAATATGTCACGTTTATGAATAGAAAACACGACATGTCGCGTTTATGAATAGAAAACATGACATGTTGAGTTTATGAATAGAAAAGATGACATGTCGAGTTTATGAATAGAAATTAGAACATGTCCAGTTTATGAATAGAAATCAGGACATGTCCAGTTTTTTAATAGGAAAGTGAGCATTTGTTTAGACAAAAAGAAAAATGGTCAAAACAAACATTGAATGGAAACCTAAACACTTTGTCCAGTCGATAATTCCTATATAAAAACAAAGTTGCGGTTTAACAGTATTAAATGATAGCCCTGTTCAAGATTTTTAAGCGCGTGTTTTTTGTTTGTATAGTGGATTAACTGCATTTTCTTCATACAATTTTACATCCAGTCTTTTGAAATAATAACCAATGTGGTCAAAACTAGTTTAAAGTAACTGAATCAGAGATTCCTCCTCCCTTGAAAATAAGTAAAAGTGAGTGAATGAGGGGTTCCTCCTCAGTGGGAGGAGGTAAAATGAGGGAATGAGGGATTCCTCCTCCCTAGAAAATGAGTAAAAATGAGTGAATGAGGGACTCCTCCTCCTCCTTCTCCCTGGGAGGAGGTAAAATGAGTAAATAAGGGGTTCCTCCTCCCTAGAAAATGAGCAGAAATAAGTGAATGAGGGGTTCCTCCTCCCTGGGAGGAGGTAAAATGAGTAAATAAGGGGTTCTTCCTCCCTAGAAAATGAGCAGAAATGAGTGAATGAGGGGTTCCTTCTCATTGGGAGGAGGTAAAATGAGGGAATGAGGGATTCCTCTTCCCTAGAAAATGAGTAAAAATGAGGGAATTAGGGGGTTCCTCCTCCTTGAAAATTGAGTTAGAAGTATTTATCCTCCATAGAAATGAGTTAAAACCGGTACAAGAGTGGTTTCCCTTCTTATGAAACGAAATAGAATTGACAATGAACATTCTATTACGACTACTTCATACTGATTTTGGATTCTTTGCAACTCGTTGTTGTCGTAGTAGAGCAGAGGAGGAGGAGGAGGAGGAAGTGTATAAAATTGGGTAAAACCTACTTTCTTTGTCATTTTAAAACTTGACACCATGGTTTACACATGCACTTACTGCAACAGAAAGTTTGGGAGAAAAGATAATCTAAAAAGACACTTACAACACACTCATAACGACAATATGTCTGAAAATCTTTCAAAGAATGGGAACTCTTCAGATGAGGAAATAGACTATAGTAAATCCGAAACTATTTTCGACAGATACAGAAAAAGCTTAAATGCTGCTGCTGCCGATGATGATGATAATGATGATGAAGATACTGATGATGATAATGATGATGATGATGATGACGATGATGATGGTGATGATTCTGGCTATGATACGAAACATCAGAACGACTCTTCTAGCAATTATAAACAAAGGAAACATATTGATATATGGAAATAATTCCTAGATCTTGCCTACGATGCAGGTGAAGAAATGCTAAATGAAAAGGCCAAGAAGAATCATAAAAAATACCCTGAGAGCACACCGGAAGAAATTCAAGACTTAACATTTGATGAGCTGAAATCATTGTATAACAAACATTTCAGACAAAACTATATTGACTTCATCCGAAAAATGAATGCACTTCGTAAAAATCCGAAAGTGCGAAGCGGTTAAGAGAAGAAGACGAATTCTCAGAAGATGAAGTGATTCAGTATGCTGTTAAAAAGAGGAAATATCTAATGGAGAGTGTTATGGACCAATACCCATTGCCTGAGCTTGAGGATATGGATGAAAGTAGTGAAGAAGAAGAGAGTACAAACAGCTCAGAGGAAAACTAGGATAACATTTATACATACAATAATTACTGACGACTGATAACTGTCATATTACTGATTAACAGAACATTTATAAACATATTACTTTGCAAACAGTTCATGCTATGGATTTTTAAAATTAAAATAATTTTATTATGTTTAGTGCGCTACCTTGCTTACTCGCACTGTATTTGTAGCACATATGCAAATACTGTCACACCTGTAGTAAATGTATGTTATACAGAAAATAAATGTTTTCAAACCTATTCCTTTGTTTCTTCAAGTTTCTATGTGCACGGCATGTACCTTCAAATGATGCCTTGGATTACATAATATGAAATATAATCATTTTTAAATCTTGGTGTTCAAACATCTTTACTCTCCCAATCTTAAGTACCACATTCTATTAAAACATTAAACAATATTTACTGGTCACATTTATAGTAATAACAAACAATTTGACTTTGGTCTTATATTCAATAGGTATCTTTCTAAACACATTTACAATTTTGTAACTGCGGTTTGAAACACGTTCAGTACATTTGTATAACTAACTTGAAATAAATCTGTGAATTCAGTCTTTTGCAAAACAATATATTTTTTTCCTAGCGTTATAATTATCATACACTTATTTTCAATAGTCAGTGAGTGCTAGATGCTGGTTAGGTCATAGACAAATCGTGATTATGTATTACATCGAGGTTAAATTTATATGAAATCTAAAATGAATTAAAGTTTTACAAATATTATAAAGAATGAAATCGCCTACTTGAAACAAAAATGAAACTAAATGATTAATAAAGAAACAAACTTAATAGACTTAGATACTAATTGTTTATTTCTTTGGATAAAATCTAGGATTGAAATACATCTGTCAGCTAGGCTGTAATATTGAGTGTCCAGACACTGCTGCAGCATTGTTATCCAGACACGTAGCTTAATTGAAAATAAAATCTTTCAACAACCAAGGTGTGGGGAAGATTTGTTGCCCACAAAAGTCAGGTATCACTCATAGCTAAATCATAAACAATGTTCTGCTATCAATTAAAATAAACAGTATCTCTTAAAACAATATCACTGTACCGTCTTTATGAAGGGAATAAAAATAATGTCTCATTAAATTGGAATTTTATTTATAATTAGATTCTTATAAATCTTTGAGATTGGCCTATTGTTATTTTATTGCATATGTATTTTACCTGTATGTACAAATGGATGAAACTTGAATAAACTATGAACTCTAACTGAAATACGTCTGGTATAATTAAACATGTTAGTTTTGTAAAATATGCCCCTGTAATGTGTAATATAGTGCATAATACAGGTTGTCTTAGGGCCATGACCATTCAATCAATTTAATTATATTATATTTCGCCATCATTAAGTCCAATGATTTTATACGCTACCTATTAGTCGTAACAATGGACTATAGTATTTGTTTAAAGTCTTAGCCACTATGCTAGTCATATTATTTCATCATACTACTGTTATTCCCATTCTTTACTAATTTACGAATACAGAGTTCCTCTGAAGGTTATGTGATTTGTAAACCCTATGATCAATTTGTTTGTATTTCACATCAGTCTGTTTGTATTTCACATTACCAACTTATGTTCATAAAATTGACTTATTTTGGTTTTGTGTAAGGATTTCTTATTCAAATTCGATTTAACTTATTTAATTCATTGTCAATTCTATTTCGTTTCATAAGAAGGGAAACCACTCTTGTACCGGTTTTAACTCATTTCTATGGAGGATAAATACTTCTAACTCAATTTTCAAGGAGGAGGAACCCCCTAATTCACTCATTTTTACTCATTTTCTAGGGAGGAGGAATCCCTCATTCCCTCATTTTACCTCCTCCCAATGAGGAGGAACCCCTCATTCACTCATTTCTGCTCATTTTCTAGGGAGGAGGAACCCCTTATTTACTCATTTTACCTCCTCTCAGGGAGGAGGAACCCTTCATTCAATTATTTTTGCTCATTTTCTAGGGAGGAGGAACCCCTTATTTACTCATTTTACCTCCTCCCAGGGAGGAGGAGGAGGAGGAGTCCCTCATTCACTCACTTTTACTCATTTTCAAGGGAGGAGGAATCCCTCATTCCCTCATTTTACCTCCTCCCACTGAGGAGGAACCCCTCATTCACTCACTTTTACTTATTTTCAAGGGAGGAGGAATATCTGATTTAGTTACTTTAAACTAGTTTTGACCACATTGGTTATTATTTCAAAAGACTGGATGTAAAATTGTATGAAGAAAATGCAGTTAATCCACTATACAAACAAAAAACACGCGCTTAAAAATCTTCAACAGGGCTATCATTCAATACTGTTAAACCGCAACTGTGTTTTTATATAGGAATTATCGACAGGACAAAGTGTTTAGGTTTCCATTCATAAAATGGACAATGTTTGTTTGGACCATTTTTTTTTGACTAAACAAATGCTCACTTTCCTATTAAAAAACTGGACATGTCCTGATTTCTATTCATAAACTGGACATGTTCTAATTTCTATTCATAAACTCGACATGTCATCTTTTCTATTCATAAACTCAACATGTCATGTTTTCTATTCATAAACGCGACATGTCGTGTTTTCTATTCATAAACGTGACATATTACGTCATCCTTATGTAAACAATTTGCCTCTGGATCCCACCCCCCCCCCCTAAATGCATACTACAAAATGTTCTTAAGGTTATTTCAAGCAACATCATTTTTCAATATTTCAGTTCGTTATTGTATACCGTAGTGCTGTATTACTGCATTTTGAATATTTTCAATTGTCTTTGAAAAAAATGTAATTAAAACATAAATAAAAAACAAAGATTTAAAAAAAGTATAAACGGTGGGATTCGAACCAACGCGACAATGGAAATAAAAAGAATCGCACATGTAAGGCTTACGCTATACGGCCGGTACTAATCTTCTACTTCAAAGTAAGCGTTCCAGTTAGTAATATAATGTAAAAGTGTGTATTTAGATGATGATAATTATCGATTACCCTCCTGACTTGGACTCTTCCAAACAGTCACTCCGAAATTATCATACACGCACTGTATCTAGATAATTTGCAATCATGCTTTGCACGGAATGTCACGGATCAGAGGGATAGACTGGCTATATTCATCACTACAACCAGGCAAACTGTATGAAATCTAAAGTGGTAGTATATTCATGGCATGGAAAATATTTAAATAAATCCGGTGGCAAGCGCCTTAATGGCTTACAATACATTGAAAACAATTATAGTTATCACTCTGAATATATAATTATTGTAAATAACAACAACAGCACTATCATTGTAAACATAATCTTCGATAAAAAAAACAAGAAAGAAAAAGAAAACGAAAAAGATATCAGCAATAGTATAGTTACATTCAACATACTTAATGCAATGCCTTTTTTCAGAAGCGATCTAGTTACATATGGTGTAATAGAATATATTTTAATGCTTTTTGTGGGTTTACCGGTATTTCGTACCAGCATTTTAGTTACAGTACTCTCCCGATCTTCAGCCGATCACAACGGGGAGCATACGTCTCGCTCCTGAATATGAATATAGAGCTTCCCGGGCGAGCATAATATAAAATAAATGCATTTCATTGTTCTCGTCATTAAAAGCGGACATTGTATTAGGGAATCGATCCTACCAATTTTCATCACGAATCGACGAAAATCGGAATTTGTCCCTCTACGGTAACATGCGATATACCGAATAAGTTATATTATTATTCTTGCATAAAAACTACTTTTTTCACTGGATCCGCCCATGTATAAACGGGAGAAAAATCGTGTGGAAACAAGGCAGTTCACGTGCTGTTAATACATGATTTTTATTTTTGAAATGCTTTGCCAGGGACGTATGTATGTATTTCTGCGCAGACTGATATTTGGCATCTGCATATTGTTTCTTCCATAATAACTTCTTCTTGTAGCATTATAGATACAATGTAATTCATAGTATGCTTAGCTGTATCAGTTTCCAACCCCAAACGTACCGCCCCCATCAATGTACGCACTAGCTTCTCTTAGAGTTTACTCCCTTTACAAAGCGTCTGTTTAGTTATTGTAAATAACTGTAAATAAATAAGTATCGCGTGTAAATTGTGCTATTTCCCGTTTTTAGGTATTATATTAATGATTTTTGTTAGTATCAGTCGGTTTGTTTTTACCTGATTTTTCGCAGAATTCATATAATAAACATCGAAAGCTAGTCACTAGCTTCGTACTCATCCGTACTCTGTTTGTTCGTACTCAACATAATTCGAATGTAAAGTTGTTATTCTTAAAATAATTGTGTTCCTGTTAATCAATTTTTTAAGTTATATGCAAAATTATGTGTAATGTAAGGTTTGTAATAACTAAAAATAAAAATAAGATGCTCAAAAACCTTCAAATCACGCTTTCAGTAGTGTTGTTGTTATGTGTGCCCCGGTTATGGATATCTAAAACATGTTTACCGTTCTCAAGAACAACAAGAATGGTAAATAAAAAATGTACCGGAATCGTCAAGTCATCACATATGAAAACAATGCATTTAGTCGTAGTGTAATGTTTTTTATGCAAGAATAGCAACAATACACGTTTGTTTTGTGTATTAACGCCTGCAGAAGCCCTTGGGATATGTTTGTGACCGAGACCTACAAACAATCCCGCGGGCTTCTGCAGACGTTAATACACAAAAAAACGTGTATTATTCCTACATTATTATTATATACTATCGAATTTAAAAAATTGTACTTCCGGCACGTGCACAGAGCGTCTGACTCCGATCTTTTTGAAAATATACGCATTTACCTTCTGCCTAATGAGCGTCCACACAACTTGTCTGAAACGCAACGTTTTGCACATCAGTACAAAAATGCGAAGTATTGTCTACATTTAAACTCACAGGGAATCGATCCTGTGCGAAACGACGAAAATCGGGATCTATCCCTCTATGGAAACATGTCATTAGGCAGTCCTTTTCAAATGATATGGGATGAGTTGAAATCGGATCTATTCCCGATTGAGGCAGTGCCTCATTTCATATTATTTCTTTATAAATTAGTAATGTGTTTCATTACGATCTCTTTACATAAACTTGAAAAGAAAGACCTTAAACGCTGTCATGTTACAATAAATGATAATCGAGTGAATTTTAGCCATGCTTTATATTACGTGGTATACAAAACAAATCCTCGAATAAGTAACATTATAATTGTTCAGATTTATAAAAGAGTGACGAGCTTGAGTGCATTTCAGAAACGTTGTCGTATCCTTTAAAAAGTTATGCATACCTGCACGAAGTATTTCTCAATTAAGCAATCGAGCATATTTTATCATCAGAATCTTTCACTGGTTGAAGATGCGGATGGAAATATGTAGCTCTAGGGGTAACTGTTTTGCGATAATGAGGCCCGGTTGAAGATGCAGATAGAAATTTCTGGCTCTCGGGTAACTGTTTCGGCGGTAAGGAGGTTTGTCAAGTTACCGCAAAACAGTTACCTGAGATCCATATATTTCAATCCACACTTTCAACTAGTGACATATTCTTTTTCCTGCATACCGTATTCTGCAGAAATGAACTAAAACGAATGATATTCTTTTAAGCTCTATCGCATCATAATAGCGTAACAATTTACAAATTCATTCAGAAGTTGTAGCATGTAGGTCATCTTACACCCCGAGGTGTAGAACGAGTTTTTCCAGCACCGATCAAAAGACGAGAAAATCCTGTCAAGTATTCAAGAAGGGCTTTTCCAGCACCGACCAAAACTCAAGAAAAATCTGTCGAGTATGCAAGAATGGTTTTTTCCAGCTTCGACCAAAACACGAGAAAATCCTGTCGAGTATGCAAGAAAAGGCATTGCGTACAACATGTGTGACTTCTCTACATTTAGAAATAAAAGTTGTTATATTGTCACTATAACGTGAGCCTAAAGATCTACTTTTTAACTTTTAACTGAGCAAAGTAAGTAAAAGTTTCCATTTACTATGGAATCACGTGTGCAAATGTAAATAATAATTGTCTGAAAATGTATACGTTACTTGTTTGTACTTCAAAAAGAGCCATGAAAGAGAAGTGAATCACAAAAACCAATACGATAAAAATAAATGTAGAAACTGTTTGTATATTTCATCTTTGAAAATACAAGTTTGAATGTCGTCCTAATTATTATAATGGTGTTACCTAAACAACTTATAGGCGGGCACACACATATATATACAATTGCATACTTCATTGGAAGTCATGTTGGCTTATTTAGCGTATTATTTTCCCCTCGGTGTCGTGCCAAACAATGTCCCAAACAATCGCACACTCATTTATGCAGTTTATGCAGTTTGATATTTAAAGTGAAATTATATGCATTTTTTCAAGTAAACACCCAGTTGAAATAGATGTGTATGTAGAAAGGATTGTGGAAATTATAGCTTTTAACCGAACATACCAAACTCTTCCAGTGACCAGTACGAAATAATAAGTTACCAAACATGAATTTTCTTATTTTGACTGGGGCAGTCCTTTTAAAAAACGTCAAACTGCAAGCAGGAGTTGCTTCCCTTCTACTTCAGAAATTCCTATTTTTAGGTAAGGGAGATCATTGCGTAGAAGATTGAAGAAAATATCTATTATTTTATCCGTCCGATTTCTTTATTTGTAAAGCATCAACTTCAAATACTAATGTGACATAATCGTTAATTTAACATATCTAAATGCACAGCAACCAAAAATTGCTTTTATAGAACACTCACCCAAAACACACTATGTGCACTATAGGATGCGCATAGTGCCACTTTAATTATTTGAAAATTGCATCTGTCTTCTTTGAGATGTGAAATATCATCATTTTATTTTGAAAATGCAATAACTTGTTTGGTTTTAACGTCAGATCGACACAATTATATGTCATGTGGCGGTTCTCAGCACAATGCAACCGGTTCCGTTTTAGTTTAAACATATTTATTCCACATATATGTACATATAGTTACATAAACATATATTACATCTGTATGGATAGGATTCGAACGAAAGACAATGTCTTATTGAGTTTTTCTCCTATAACCGGGTCGGTGAGTGACAGAGAACGTTCTAGACATCCGAGAATCACGTTACGTCAACAGGACCGACATATTATCATGCTTTCGCAATTGCGTTACAGGTTTTGCACTGCAGTACAGGTTGCTCCAGTTTGGACAACGTGTCAGTGAGTCAACTATGCATCGCCGCTTCCACGAAGCTGGGGAACGTTGCTATGCTATGGAACGCCGCACCTGTCTTATGTCGGGAAATTTCATGTTATCATGTCAGAGCGTGATGTTAACTTGTCAAAACAGTGTCTTATTATGTTAAAAAGTTCTGTTATTATGTAAAATTGTGGTGTTAACTTGTCGAAACAGTGTTCTATTATATTAACTAGCCATGTTATCTTGTCAATGCGTGGTGTTAACTTGTTGACACAGCGTTTTATTATGTTGAAAAGCTATGTTGTCATGTCAAGTTGTGAGTTAACTTGTCCAAATAGAGTCTTATTATGTTAACTGGCCAGGTTATCATGTCAAAGTATGATCTTGTTTGCAGAGTGTGTTATTATGTTAAAAAGCTATGCTATCTTGTTAAAGTATCGTGTGATCTTGTCTACAGAGCGTGTTATTATGTTAAAAATCTATGTTATCTTGTTAAAGTACCGTGTGATTTTGTCTACCGAGCGTGCTATTATGTTAAAAAGCTATGTTATCTTGTCAAAGTGTTGTGTTAACTTGTCAAAACAGTGTCTTATTATGTTAAAATGCTATGTTATCATGTCAAAGTGCAATGTTATCATGTCAAAATGTGGTGTTAACTTGTCGAAACAATGTCTTATTATGTTAAGTGCTATGTTATTATGTCAAAGTACCATGTGATATTGTCTACAGAGCGTGTTATTATGTTGAAAAGTCATGTTATCATGTCAAAGTACCGTGTGATCTTGTCTACCGAGCATGCTATTATGTTAAAAAGCTATGTTATCTTGTCAAAGTGTGATGTTAACTTGTCAAAACAGTGTTTTATTATGTTAATACGTAATATTATTATGTCAAAGTGTGAAGTTAACTTGTCCAGATAGTGTCTTATTTTGTGAACTAGGCATGTTATCTTGTCAAAGTGTGGTGTTAACTTGTCAAAACAGTGTCTTATTGTGTTAAATGCTATGTTATTATGTCAAAATACCATGTGATCTTGTCTACCGAGCGTGCTATTATGTTAAAAATCTATGTTATCTTGTCAAAGTGTGGTGTTAACTTGTCAAAACAGTGTCTTATTATGTTAATATGCTGTGTTATCATGTCAAAGAGTGATGTTAACTTGTCCAAATAGAATCTTATTATGTTAACTAGTCATGTTATCATGTCAAAGTGTGGTGTTAACTTGTTAAAACAGTGTCTTATTATGTCACAAAGCTATGTTATCTTGTTAAAGTATCATTTGATCTTGTCTAGCTTTTTTAACATAATAACACGCTATATAGACAAGATCACACTGTACTTTGACATATTAACATAGCTTTTTGACATAATAAGACACTATTTGGACAAGTTAACATCTCACTTTGACATGATATCATAGCTTTTTGACATAATAAGACACTGTTCCGAAATGTTAACACCACACTTTGACATAATAACATAGCTTTTTGATATTATAAGACACTGTTTCGACAAGTTAACACCACACGTTGACATAATAACATAGCTTTTTGACATAATAAGACACTGTTTTGACAAGTTAACACCATACTTTGACATAATAACATAGCTTTTTGACATAATAAAACACTGTTTTGACAAGTTAACACAACACTTTGACATAATAACATAGCTTTATGACATAATAGGACACTGTTTTGACAAGTTAACACCACACTTTGACATAATAACATAGCTTTTAAACATAATAGCACGCTCATTAGACAAGATAACACGACACTATAACAAGATAACATAGCGTTTTAACATAATAAGACACTGTTTTGACAAGTTAACACCACAATTTAAAAGATAACATAGCTTTTTAACATAATAGGAAGCTCAGTAGACAAGATCACACGACACTTTAACAAGATAACATAGCGTTTTAACATAATAAGACACTGTTTTGACAAGTTAACACCACACCTTGACATAATAACATAGCTTTTAAACATAATAAGACACTGTTTTGACAAGTTAACATCACGCTATGACATGATAACATGAAATGTCCCGACATAAGACAGCTGCGGCGTTCCATACTATGCTGCATATTGAGGTAATATGTTAACACCAGAACTTCGGAGAAATCGCGTCTTTGGTGTCGTCTTCATCTGCGATGAACGCAGTGTCAATCGCAATATGTTTAGTTCACGGACAAGTCACGATTCTGTTTGGATATGCCGGATATGTACAGTATGGCGTCGACGCGGCGACTGTTTCACCGACTGTTGTGTTCGCCAGGCACTACATTGGGGAAGAGGGAGTGTTATGGTATGGGACGGAATCTCATGGAACTAGGCCTATAGGACAAAACTCAACGTCGCCGACGAAGTTCTTACGGCACGGCATTACGTCGATGATGTGCTGCAACCGCAAGTGCTACCATTTCTTGCTAATCACCCCGGCGTCACTTTGTTCCAGCAAGATAACGTAGAACCACACTCCAGACTGACATTAGAATTCCTGGCAGCTAACAACGTTAACGTGTTACAATTGCGAGTGTTTTCACCGGACCTGCAGAATGAAAATTATCTCGATTAATTGTGCTTTGTTTATTTTATATCAACATTTCTCAGTGCGTACTTTCTTTTGTCGGCCAGCATATAAATGTGTAAAAAGCCACAAAGGTATATGGCGATGGACATATAAATGTTTTTGTCAATAAAATATTTGACTTGACTTGACTATAAACAGTGCAATGGTAACTACATAACCACAATTTATTAGTATGTCTATTGAGCGTTGTGATAACGGGAAAAGTCCGCCTTGAGGGAAACAACATTCATAGGCATAGGATGTATCAACTTTATATGTAGAGACTGTAGATATTTGGATATTACAAAATGTGCATGCGCATATTAAAAACAGCTAGTATTGTATAATATTCATTTGTGGAATATGTATTTTAAGGACAGGTACTACCACGGGGATCAAAATGGTGTTGTTCCTTGGAATGAACAAAGAGTGTTATGATAAACATGCCAACGCTATAAAATAAAAGCAATTTAAAAGCAAAAAATTAATAACATTTGCTAGTGTTATCCCATATAGATAAATGATATCGTTTTGAGGAAGCTTGCCATCTGTTATAAATTTACCTGTGTACGTCGGTAGAGGAGAAAGTAGTGTGCAAAGTAGTCTAGTTTGTGGAGGATACACAAGAAGGTATGTCACTGTTGTATAGTAAGAATCACAAATGTCCCAGGAATGCTCTTTAGATTACACAAAATGTAACTTGTGATATCGGTGAGTTAGACTTAATGTCTTATACAAACTGCTATTCGAAAGTAAAGTGTGTTGCGTTCTTTATAAGGTGTCTGCTCGATCAGTATTCTCTATTGAACATTTTGCTTGAATACAGCAAGATCAATTTATTCCCATGCTCTTGGACTCGATATTGTTTATTTCTCAATTTGATGTAATTCTATTTGAGAGCAAATCAAATACTTCAACATGCTACAACCCCTTTAGCCAATGAGATTGTCAAATATAATCTATAACAAAATAGACCCGTAAAATAAAGACATTTTCAGATATATTTTAGTTATCTGCAGTATATTTGAAAATGTTGGAAACAAAATGTTCACATAATGAATTGAGAGTAAGTCCTTTCATAATAAATGACAAAATTAATACAACATGATTTCGTCTTGTTATCAGATATCAGAGAAATGCACTTCATTGTTCATTCTCTAGAGAAGGAACACTTAGGGTCGGTAAGTCACACTTGACTGAGTAACTGACCTCGAAAGCTGTTGTCATTACAAGCCGGCCAGTTGTCATTACAAGCTGGTCAATCAAACTCCGTGACCTTAGAAATAACCGCTCACGTTAAATTATTATTTCCAAATTGAGGCGACTCTCTGACTGAACGCGATCCGCGGATTACATATTACTAAACCCGAGGATGATTGATTGATTCTTTTATTTCCTACATTCTTGAAGAGCATATCGTGTGTACAAACAGATAGACATATATCAGCAAATTTACATGTAAACAACTATTTATTTTCGTATGCATGGTCAATATATGAAAACAAACCACATTGCGACTCTCTATTTATGCAACACATTCAAGGATCGAATGGTACACTGCATGTGGAAATGGATTGACCGAATCAATGTGCATAGCCAGTGTATTTGTATTGATTTATTTACTCAACTAAAAGTGGTATCGGATTTACTTTGTTGTTGGATTTAACAATTTATGTTAGCGTAAATACTTACTTGACATTTAGCCAGTATAAAACAACATACATGAAGTTCTTTTTCAAAAATTTAGTGTTTTTTTTTTTTTTTTTTTTTTTTATGGTGTATTAAGGCACCCTTTGTGTAAAATGTAACGCCCCCAGGGGCGCTTAAAATAAGTAAAGTTTCTTGTTTAACATGGGAATTCGACGAAAGTCGTCACCTGAAATGGATGGAACAACTTATTTCAAGCCAAACTGCTAACCAATGCGCCACTGACTCCCTGATTAAACGGACAGATACGGAATGTCAATAAGGTAGAATGGTCTTGTCCTTTTGTCCGATCCTTGGGTTCCACACACTGATGAACAATATTTAAAACAAACATTGCAACCAAACTGTTACAAGATGATCAGAATAAATTTATATAATTGTACCCTAGAAGGAACTTATGCTATGCTGTAATTTGTGTCATGCATAAATCAGATATAATAATTTGCCGGGAATGCACTGAATTTGCAAAACCATAACCTCTTAGGCCAAACAAATATCATTATGTTACTCGTAACCTCTGAATGCGTACGATATTCGTTACTCTTTTCACCTTAATTTGTCAAGATCATGTTTGCAGTACTATGGGCATATCGGTTAGATATACTTCACGACTAAATTTAAAGAAAATCTTCTACAAGCATAGAAAGAAACTTATAGAAATTGAAGACTTGATGTAACTCTATCTATAAACGCTGTGACTTTCATGAAATGAAAAGAAAAATATACTTTGAATTTGGTATTTGACCAGGATATTGATCGTTTTCATGCATTTACTTTGATATGCATATGAATACAATTCTGAAATAGGGTATAAATTGACATCTGGTTTATTTATACATTATTTCCGTGCCAGTATTCGGTTTAAATGTAAGTAATTGTTCAGATTTAATTGATGCCATGCCAAGTTGCTACCTTCTGAATGACAAGTCGAAATATTATCTAACGCTTTACAAGATAATCAAGCTTCCTTGTTATCTTAGTGATTAGTTCTGCTGCTGTAAGTCTGAAATGATTAAATTGTGTGTGCATCATAAAACACGACTGTATCCGTGTGTTACACTAACATTTATTTCACTCACGCAAAGCACTGCAAACTTTGTCATGGATTTCACGTGTACCATAGATTTGCGTAAACACGAGCACTGGTTATATTTCTTTTTTTTTGTAACAATTCACCGTATAATTGCCCATTACAACAAAATTAATGAAATATCAACACTAAATCTGACGCCATTGATGATGTCGCAGAACGATTATTAACCCTTAGCCCGCTAAATTTCTAATATGGACTGTTCCATCATTCAGTTTGGGCGTATTTATCATTCTAAGGGGTGTTTACTGAATATTTACTGAATGAATATCGAACAGTGCAGACCATAATCAGCCTGCACATCCGTGCATCTTGGTCTGCATTGGTCGCAAAGGCAGAAAAACTTGCCGCTAGCAGACTGAAGGTTAATATCTGTATAGGGAGATTCATTTCATTGTATGCGTATCATAAAAACACATTGCCGTAAAGAAACTAACATATTAGTACGGGGGCCAATGAGGTCTACCATGCATCCCCCTAGACTTTTTTCATAGGTACCAAATTGTGAGGCAGGACCAACCCTTTCGAAATCAAAAATGTTTCCATGAAAAAACTCTTTCCCACTATATAAGATTTCACTATTTCCGTGGCAACCGTTCATTTCTAGAAAATACGACCATATTGAGGATAATCAGTCATATCTTGGTCAGTTTTAGAGATAAAACAATAAAAATGGTGTCAAAATATATTAAAAAGCAGTAATTTTATGTTAATTAACTAATTTGCATATAAATGAGTATTAATTAGAATATTAAAAAATAACAAAATTTTGTTAAAGAAAAACATTTTCTAAGTTTCAAATTTATTTATATATGTACTAATCAGCTTTGTTCTGGTCCTTAAGTCTCTCAGTGTCTTGTAATATAATATTTTGCTACTTTTGTGGCACATTTGTTTACTCAAACTGGATGTGCTCAGCTAATTTGCATAAAATGAACCAGTGTAACAAACAACGAATAAAATTCTGAAACCCCTAAAACTGAAAAAAGTGATATAATTAATTGTTATCTATAAAAAAAACAATTTTTATGTGGTCTATAATGTTTTAGACATGGAATTAACACTTTATTAAAGGAAGAATAAAAGTGTAACATACATTACACATGTTACGTTACCATTTCAACAACCTTGTTGTATTGCATCAATTATTCAGAAAATATTCCATAAACATGGTTAATATTAATTATTTTGTACTATAATAATACAATATACTTCCTTACTTGTCAGAGAGTGTGATATGTTTTCCGTAACACACTTTAAAAAACGTTACCTTAACCACTGCTTTTTAAAAAGATATTTAAAAAGAAGCTGAAGCCTAAATTGTCGCATACTGATTTATTTAAACTGTTAGCTGTTAGTGTTAAGGAGGTTTTCTTCTGTTATTTCAGAAAAAGTCTAAAATATAATGAACCATCCATGTAACTCTAATTCTAGATGGAATTTCAATAAAACACGCAATAATATCCATCTGTGCATCCATAATATTATGATCATAGAGCTAATATTTTCATTCTTCCTGTTAGTAAAAGTCATATATCATAAAAATTACTTTTTGAATTTTAGAAAAAGTAGCATTTAAAGAACATATACAAAACCAACCCTGTCTTTATAGGATGAGTCATAGGGTCCTGAGTCAGATATCTGGATGAGGCCTTTGCTCTCCGTGACAATTAAATAAAGACATCGTGTCTAAAGCCAGCTTAATAAAAGTAGACTTACACCCACCTATACGATACGAAGAACTTAGTTGTTGCCTGCAGAGAACTGAGTAGTTCCAGTACAGAATCAATCGACACTTGTTAGGTTAACTGCTCAATATTACATGACTGAATTTCTTTGGCAAAGTTGTACTAAACCAAAACTAATAAACAAAAGAAAATATGCTGATATTTAAAGAAAGAACTTTAGATTTAAAACTAATACCAGTTGGACAAATTTGGTTCAGTGATACCAAATCAAGATATAAGAAATATATAAAACTTTATACATATGACATATACATATTGTAGACATTTTGAAACATTTACAAGAATGACAGAATGTACAAAATATTTTTTGGTATTCTAAATTGTACAGACAGGGACTAAATCATATTATGTGTTGAAATATTCCTTGATATACCGTAACATTACGAGAAACACTACTAAGAGTAACTATGCATTAATCATAACAAAAAAGTTTGATTATCAATTAAGGTTATGACAAAGGCATTACCGGTACCTTTCTTTGTCAAAAGTTCAAACTGTAGCAAGAAACTCAAGATTATGATATAAATTGCTTCAGAATCAAAGTGTAATCAAATTTCATTCATAAAAATAAAGTGATTTTGAGAGCCTATGATCTTCTTTTGTCATTTGCTTTCTAATCCATGAATGATATGCTATAAAGCAAAATAGATTTCATAACAGATAATCAACAAGAGAGCAAATTTAATATGCTATATTAGGTAACATTAAAGTGAAAACATCGAAAGTAACATCTTTATCTAGACGTGCAGAATTTGATTCTTGTAACACTACTACCTCATAATTTATGCATTCCATATTTTTCAGACATTTCATCTACTTTTAAGTTCAAATTTTAAGTAATCCATAAAATATCACTATAACAGAACACTGTTTAAGCTAGTGCTAGAGGTATGAGGGCAGTTTCAGATTTCACTACATCTAACGAACAGACATAATCAAATCAAGTCAGCTATTATTTTGCTCGTTTGTGTTGTTATGCTTCAAAAGGATGAGCTTAAAAAACAATTTGCTATCCCTTAAATACTCATTAAGTGCCATATGATGGTTGTAAAAAATAACATCCTCGTTCTCGCTTTCAGTGTTGTTTGATTTTCTGGTCCTTTTGGACCCTACTTACTAAAATAGAATTCCTCTTAAGCCAGTGCTACGAGGCATTACCTTCATTACCTCTCGTAAACAGCCATGATCCAACTGAGTTTGCTATCTATTTGCTTGGTTGCGATCTTTGCTTTAAAAGGATCTTCTTAAAGTCTAATGAAAAGTGTTTTCAGACTCATTAGTGTCGTTCTATCAGTATCTTTCTATCAGTTTTAAATAGCATTATGCGATTGTTTTCCTAACAATTTGGTTTTTATATCACATTCTTGACTGCTTTTTTTTCCAATTTTTTAAGTTTAAATCTAAAGATTACTTGAAGTACTTGAAATTTCATTTTTTTTTAGTTTTTGTTCAGTGCAGCTTTTCATAAGTGAATATTCCATCAATAAGCCCATAAATACATGTGTTTCTGAAACTAAAAAACAAAATGCTTTATTCTCACGTAAATAACTGCATTGATGCACTTCATAATAACACAAAACGAGATAAATATTCCATTAAAACTATTTCCATGAAAGGAAGCCCAAAATTGAAACCCTATTATCAGTGAATGAATGTTGGCAGGAATGTATACATGTTTAATATATACAGAATATATACATAAATATATATAATCAATGTAAAATGTAAGTATTGACAACAATATTGAAACCATCAAATAAAAGAACAACATATTTAAGAAACAATTATTAGTATAATTAAACTGATAGATGCATTAATTCGAAATGACAAAAGGAACATTGAATGTGTAATAAATGTTTAAGATAATGTCTTTGTTGAAAAAAGTGAAGAAAGAATGTTAGAATTAATACTTTAATAATTTAACAAATCCATGATATCATAATATTGAAATTAATGGTTCAGATTTCTTCATATAAATTTCTAAATACAGCAAAGAACAGTGGTAACGTACTTTTAAGCGCCATTATGGAAAAAAAATCTCATTGCTTGGAAAGTATGGAGCTGTACTATTTTGTAGATGTATTTAACAACTTGATAACTAAATATTCCTCTACCATTTTATGAGAAAATAACAATACAATAAAAGAAAGATTACTGGAATGGTAACGTAACATGTGTTAAGTATGTTACAAACAGATTCCTCCTTCAAATAAGTATTTACATTATATTTTCATGTGCTTCAGCTCAAATATAATACAAGCTTATTGATCACAGCTTAGTTCATCATGTTGTTCAGTTTTAGTTATATCTTGATTTCAGAGATGTCTGTTTCAACATAGATTAATTTCCAAAATTTGCTAAAATACCTAATGTAGAAAAAATATTTACCTTCACAGTAATAAAATACTATTCTAGAAAACACTGAGAGACATTAAGACCAGATCAAAGCTGTCTGATCTATATTTTCTAAATAATTGATGTAACAAAACAAGGTTATTGAAATGATAACGTAGCATGTGTAAAGTATGTTACATACTGATTCCTTCTCCAAAAAGGTGTTCAAATTTCATTTTTCAAACAATATAGCTCACATAATTGTTATTCCATTGATAACATTTAATTATATCATTTTATTACATTTTAGTGGTATCTTGGTTCCTGAGATGTTGGTTGCGGTTATGGTCAATATTATGCAAATTAGCTAAACATACCTATTTTGAAGTAAAAAAGTTACAAAATACTAGTTAAGGAAACACTGAGAGACTTTCAGATCAGATC